>NC_143551.1:136282500-136585468 GCF_054136105.1 Typopeltis vanoorti | reverse complement strand
TACATTATTTACTGATCTTTTCCATTGTTTATTTATGATGATATAGTCTATGCAGTTCTTTATATTACCATCTGGGGATGTCCATGTATATTTATTATTAGGGCGTTGATAGAACAATGTGTTTGTAATCATTAGATCATTTGCTTTACAGAAGTGGAGTAATTTCTCCTCTGTCATTAAGCTCTCCGTATCCAAATTTCCCCATCACATCTTTTTTGTCTGCTGTGAACTGTCCTATTTTAGCATTAAAATCTCTCATCACTATCATGATTCTCTATTTTTGGGATTATCTATTTCCTGTTGTAATTCTTCATAGAAATTTTCTATTTCTTCCTCTGAATGATTACTGTCTGGTGCATATATTTGGTTTATTTTAATTGTTTGTATAATAGATGAACTATGTGTGTATAATAGATGAACTATTTATTCATCCATGTGGGGCACCTGTTTGTGGCAGAGGAGACCTCCCAGTGATGGTACTGACCCTTTTCATTCTTCCTCTTTTTCTTTGCTTTTCTTCCTGTATTCTTTGCTCTACTTCTTCTGAGTCTTTTTCACTATCCTTTTTCCAGACCACCATCACTGGGATCCAACGCCCTGCTGCCGTGTTTGCTGTGCGGTGTGACCCATGGACATCCGGAAAGGGGATCCTGGTAGTCTTGCACTACTTTGGTCCCTGCTTTGGCAAAGATGGGTGGTCCTGAATGGCCCAGCCAGGATCAATCGGCTAGTGGGCTTGCCTGCAAGGGTCAATGGTGTTGCAGTAAGTCTCTCACCCCATGGTCCGGGGTCAGGATCCTAGACCTGCTGCAGTGCTGGTATAGCATCCAGGGTAGCCCTGGCGTTCCATTCCTGAGCACAGTCTTTGCTTTCCAGGTAGTGGGCGTCCATGTGTGGCTCCGTGGTGAGCTCTGGTGCCGAATTAAAAATTCCTTAAATATGAATTCTTCATCCTCAAATGTTTTAGGGACCCTAACAAAGTCCCAACCAAGTACTGATAATATAGACACAGCATATGGAAACAGAAGTAAGAAACAAAAGATATCGGATACTAACAAAACTTACCAACCTTTTTAATCATTCATGCAATAGGTGAAAAACCAATTGGGAAAATGTCACCCTTCTTTATCCAAAAAGGCTTAGAAGGACTGGCAGAACCTCCCAAAACTGTCAAGAAATTGCATTCTGGCATGGAAACAATGTGCAAACAACATTCTGAGAAACTACTGAGAGCAACGACAATGGGTGGAATACAAATTGCAGTAACACCTCACAGAACACTCAATTCCAGTAGAGGAGTGATATCAGAATGAGATCTCCTTGAGGTTCCTGATGAGGAGATATGTTCAGAGCTTAAAGATCAAGGAGTGACGGCTATGAAGTGCATCCTGATACACAGGGATGGTCGCTTGGTCTCAACCAAGAACATCATCCTTACTTTTCACACACCTAGGCCTCTGACATCCTATAAAAGCAGGGTATCTTAGCTGTCCTGTTAGAATGTACATCCCTAACCTGCTGAGATGCTTTAAATGTCAAAGATATGGACATGCCTTCATTTTAAAAATTTTTATAGAATTTACAACCGTTTTAAAAAACTTTTTATTATCCTGACGTTTCAATCTTCACATCAAGATCATCATCTGGAGCGTACATAAGTATACAGAACAAGCTGAGTTACACCATTAACTGTAAGCTAGAGAAACAATGATTTGATCACATGTTATTCTACTGGCGTGACCTCTGGTGGAAAATAAATAAATAAATAAAAATTTAATAAAATAAAAAAAAATAAATAATAATAATAATTTTTTTTTACATCAAGCTAAATTCTATTTTTACAATGACAGGAATAAACATTCTTTTAGATGGTTTTCTTTCAGAAACAATTAGTGTCCTATTTTTAGTATTACAATTCTTATTTTTGATTTACAATACTGGATTTTCTACAGTACTGTTTGTAGTTGTTCTTGGTGAGGAAGGTCGAATATATACCTTCCATATGTTTGGGATTTTTAAACCATCGTTGTTCAGATTGGGGTGGTTGCTGATAATCTCACAGGCTTCCTTGAATTTTCGTTCATACCATGTTCTAGTGTGATGTAGACAGCTGGTGGTTTTCCAATCAATTCTGTGTAAGGTATTCAGGGCATGATCAGAAAGGCCAGCTTCACCATAATTATTATATTTAATGTGTCGTTTATGTTCTTTTTGTCTAATAGGAATAGTGCATCCTGTTTCTCCTATATATGGTATGTTGCAAGTACAATAAATCCGGTATACTCCAGGGTGAGCTAGTGGAGGGAGTGGGTCTTTGGATGAGTTGAGTAAGTTTTTTAATTTTGCAGGAGGTTTTCTTTGCAGGAGGTTTAAAGGTGGCTTTGAGGTTGTACTTTTGTAGTACTCTGTTTATTTTGTCTGATATTCCTTTAATGTAGGGAATGGTTATAGTTTTACTGTAGTCCGGTTTGGCTTTGTTTTTTATTGTGGTTTTGTAGAGAATTTTGTTTATAGTACTTTGGCTGTATCCGTTTTGTTGTAGGTTATTACTGATAATTTTAAATTCGTCTTTCAGTGCCTGTTCACTAGAATAAATTGTCTGAGCTCTGTTTTTTAGTGTGTTGATGACACCTAGTTTTTGTGTTGGGTGGTGGTAGGAGCTTATGTGTATATATTGTCCCATATGTGTCGGTTTTCGGTAAACAGTGAAGGAAAGATTGCCCGACGGAAGACGTGTGACAAGTGTATCTAGAAACGGAAGTGTGTTGTGTTTTTCAATTTCAATTGTGAACCGTATGCGTTTGTGTTGTTTTGTTTAGGTGGCTAAGGAATGTGTCTAATGTCTGGCGGCCATGGGACCAGATCGCGAAAACATCGTCAACGTATCTAAGCCAGACTTTGGGTTTTAGAGGGGAGGAATCTAGGGCAAGTTGCTCAAAATGTTCCATGTAAAAGTTAGCAATGGGGGGGGGGGATAATGGCGAGCCCATAGCTGTGCCTTCTTTTTGTAAGTAGAAGGCGTCTTGCCATGCAAAATAACCCGATCGTAATACATGCGCAAAAAGCGCCGTGATATCTGGAGGGAATTTGTTCTATAGGAGAAGGATTGTATCATTGATTGGGACATTCGTAAAGAGGGCAGAGATGTCAAACTGACTAGTAAATCATCTTTTTCTAATGTAATGTCTTTGATGATGTTTGTGAAGTGTTGTGTGTTTTTGATATAGGTGGGGGGAATGACCTACCAACTCCTTGAGTGTTGCTGCTAATTTTTTGGCTAAGTGATAAGTCGGGCTATCAATTCCTTCAACGATAGGTCTTAGCGGGGTGTTTTCTTTGTGAATTTTTGGTAGCCCATAAATTCTAGGGGAGCGCACGTAATGAGGGAACAGTTTTTTTTGACTGTATTTTCGGGACATGTGGTAACCGATTTAAGTAGTTTCTCTGTTTTGTTTTTTGTTCTGTTAGTTGGGTTGTAGTTAACTAATTTGTATGTGTTATTGTCAGGGACCAGCAGATTCATTTTTTCTATATAAGTGGTACGGTTTAAAATGACAGTGGCATTACCTTTATCGGTTCTGGTTATTACTATGTTCGGATTTGTTTTAAGTGATTTTATCACTGTTAATTCGTGTTTAGTTATGTTGCTGGTTATTGTTTTGTTATGGTTTAAAATGTTCGAGTTTCTATACGTATTTTGTCTGCTATGTTATTAGGGATGAATCTTGGGCCTCTTTCAATATTACACATAAATTCAAGTTTGTTTATCGATTTCAGTGCTATAGCAAAATTTAAACCTTTGTTAAGTATAGAGATTTCGTCTTTGTTTAGAGCGTGGTTAGATAGGTTAATTATGTTATTGATACCTGTGGGTGATTGGTGGCTCCTGTTGTTTCTTGCTTCTGGTTGGTTGTTGTTGTTGTTCACTCTGGCAAACTTTGAATATGGTGGCTGGTTTTGTCGTTCTTTTAGTCTTTGAAATTTGGAAATTAGTTGTTCTTTCTTCGTTTGTTGGATGTGGTTTGCTGTGATTTTTCTAGGATTATCCAGATATCTGTGTTTAAGTAGCTAGACAGTTCCGTTTTTTCTTTTAGTAGCTGGTTTTGTGTAGCGGCTAGGTTCTTTCTGGTAGCTTGGATCTGCTCTCTCAGTAGTGCTTTCTCCATGCAGTGGTATATTCTTTGTGCCTTTATTGAAGTGAATTTTCTCTTTAGCCTGATGCAATTAGGAGTGATATCGCTGTCTCTACACTGTTTTAAAAACGATAGTCGATTGATCAAATTTGAATTCAATTGTTTCTGAAAGAAAACCATCTAAAAGAATGTTTATTCCTGTCATTGTAAAAATAGGATTCAGCTTGATGTAAAAAAAAATTATTTATTTATTATTTTTTTATTTTTTATTTATTATTATTATTTTTTTATTAATTTTTTTTTTCCCACCAGAGGTCACGCCAGTAGAATAACATGTGATCAAATCATTGTTTCTCTAGCTTACAGTTAATGATGTAACTCAGCTTGTTCTGTATACTTATGTACGCTCCAGATGATGATCTTGATGTGAAGATCGAAACGTCGGGATAATAAAAAGTTTTTTAACACGGTTGTAAATTCCAATAAAAAGTTTTTTAACATGGTTGTAAATTCCATAAAAATTTTTAAAAGGAATGCTGATCACCGTGTAACCCTAAAAGAAAGGATATGGACATGCCCAAACTGCCTGTCATGGTTCTGCTACCTGTGCTCGATGTGGTAGTAAAGAACATGAAAATAAATATTGCTGTGAAAAAAAAAGCTAAATGTGTCAACTGTCAGGGAGATCATCAAGCATACTCTCGTACATGTCAGATATGGAAAGATAAAAAAGAGATACAAAAAATAAAAACAAAACATAACATTCCAGGATGCAAACAGAAAGCTTGCCACCATTACATCTGTTCTGCGATCCTCTTATGCTGAAAAAGTAACAATTAAAAAAGTGCAACAGCAACTCAAACGTATGTCTATTTCACCATATCTGAACTTTACGATTGTAAGTGCTTCTCTGTTGAGTGCATTAATCACAAGACCTATGGCCTTACTCCAGAGACAACTTCAAAAATGGTCCTATTTAATGAAAACTCATCTGCCAAACAAATTATGGTGGAGACTTCACTCAAAGATAAACCACCATACACTCGCACAGAAAAAATGGATACCTCCATACCCACTGAAAGCAAACTAAGCATACCAACTGACCCTAACAAATTTGATGTTTTGAACAATCTACCAGAGGAAGAGATGGACACTGGCTGTCGATACTTCCCTAAAACAGTGGATAATATAAATCTGACAAAGGTAAACCCTCAACCTCTCGAAAACGAGACAAGTCAATAAAATCAAAACAATAGGAAAATTTTTACAATGGAACTGTCGTGGGATCTGCCAGAATATTGACGATATAAAGATGTTGTTGCAGAAACACAAACCTTTCTGTTTCTGTCTACAGGAAACTTACTTAAGACCCAATGAGGACCGTATCTTTAGGAATTTCACTGTTGTACATAAGGATAGAACTGGAGATAGTTCTGCTCATGGAGGAGTAGCTATCCTAGTGGGCAGTCATACTCCTTTCCATCAGGTCCAACTTAATACTTCTGGAAGCAGTAGCGATTCGCTTCTCTGTGGGATTCCTTATAACAGTATGTTCAATTTATTTGCCACCAAATTCCGAGTTAAATGAAATTGTCTTGATAATCTTATCTTGCGACTGCCCGAACCCATACTTTTGATGGGTGACTTTAACGGTCACAATACTCTATGGGGTAGTGCCAACACTAATAGACGAGGTCGAATCATTGAAAAAATTCTTGATAATAATAACCTTTCCCTTCTAAATAATAAACTCAATACTTTCTTCCATATACCTACCCGCTCATATTCTGCAAATGATCTTACAATCTGTTCCCCTTCCATTCTTCCACTGCTCATGTGGGACGTTGAAGAGAACATATATGGAAGTGATCACTTTCCTGTTCTTTGTACAATGTCTTCACAGAAACTATGTTCACCCACACGGATACCTATATGGAAAATGGATCAGACTGACTGGAACACTTTCTCTCATCTTGCAAAATTTAATGCTGATGCCATCAGTCAAACACCTATCAATGAAGCTGTAAAATATATAACAGAATGCATTGTCCAGGCAGCAACAACCTCCATCCCAAAAACATCATCTCGATTTCCAGTCTATCTAAAGCCTTGGTGGAACGCAAAATCAGGCAGCTGAAAAAGATTAACACAGAGCATGGAGCATATTTCGTAGATACCCCACCACATCAAATTTAATAACTTTCAAGCTTGATATAATGCCCCATTGAAGGGGCCTTTCAAGCAAGTATTGCTTGATATAATGCCCCATTGACACCATATAACTGCAGCGTATTGAATAGCTTCTCTCTTGGCACCTTGTCATATGCCTTTTCCAAATCGACAAAACTTAAATACAGATATTTGTTATATTCCCATGTTTTCTTGACTATTTGTCGTAAAGTGAAGATTTGATCCTGACAGCCTCTATTTGGCCTGAATCCAGCTTGTTCTTCACCAAGCTTTTCTTCCACAATTCTTCTCAATCGTTTCTCAAGTATACTTGCATAGATCTTGCCAGGAACACTTAGTAGGGAAAAACCTCTGTAATTCTCACATTCAGTTTTATTTTCCTTTTTATATATATGGGTACTATGAGAGCTCTACTCCAATCATTGAGAATTCGTCCCTCTGTCCAAGCTTTCTGAACTATGCAGTGCAGCCACTGTAAGACTTTTATGCCACCATACTTCAGCATTTCTGGTCGAATATCATCTACTCCAGCTGCCTTTCCACATTTCAAGCCTTTCATGGCTTTTTTTCTACTTCAAGTATGGATATGTATTCCTGACTGCATGCCTGGTCATTTTTTTTTACCACTGTGCTGTCATCACTACTTGTTTCATTTAGCAGATTTTCAAAGTAATTATTCCATACTTCAAGGATATCTTTTTCTTCCTTTTTCATGTCACCTCAACAAGGACCAACTTTTCCTTTTTCATTATGTCAGTTGCTTTTTCTAAAGCATCAAAAAATCCTCCACTTCTACTGTAGTAGAACCTTCTGTGGGACCATAGGCACAAATAAGTCTCATTGTCCAGTTCCCCATTCTCATATTTGTTCCACATTACTTTACTTGAGACTGCCTGCCATTCAAGATTAGCCTCGTATTTTGTGTTGAATATTATGGCTACTCCTTCTTTTCCTTGATTGTCATTGCCTGAATATACATTTTGTATTTATTGCTCAGAAAGATCTCACCAGTTTTTGTTTCAGTCACCCCTGTTATGTCGATCTGGTACTTATCTAATTCCTCAGCTAGCTCCATTTCTTTGCCATTCAGGCTTCTTATGTTGATAGTACCAATCTTTAACTCTGGTGATGTTGAGTTGGGGTGTGCTTTCAGATTTGTTCCAGTAGCTGAATTTTTGCTGTTCGCCCTGGTTTCCTGCCGAAACAATGGGGGCCTTGTTTAACTGGGCGAAGCCCCAGCCGGCATGAAATTTTGTCATGTTGTACCATCATTTTCTATATTGGTTTAAGCCAATAAGAATACAATTTGGTCGGCTAAATCCCAAATTGCCAGCCCATCCTCATTCGTTCAGTATCCAGGTAGATACCAACAGGGTGCACCATGAGAAGGTGAGGATTGGACATTAGGTCAGAAGCCCTGGTCGGTTCTCCGCATTCCTTTAAAGGCTATGTGGAGGTCTTCTCTCAGTTATACAGCTTTGACCCTTAAGCACATGGATCTTCTTCTCTTATTATACAATAGAATCCTTGCAGAGGAATATTTTCCAAATTCTTTGCATAAGTCAGTTGTCATTGCTATCCCAAAACCACTAAAAGATCCAACACAAGCAAATAATCATTGACCCATTGCTCTGACCAGCTGTCTTTGTAAGAGAAAATGGTTAATGCCAGACTTCTCTGGTATTTAGAAAGCAAAGATCCAACACAAGCAAATAATCATCGACCCATTGCTCTGACCAGCTGTCTTTGTAAGAGAAAATGGTTAATGCTAGACTTCTCTGGTATTTAGAAAGCAACATTTTTCTTTCCAGTACGTGTGGTTTCCGTAGACATCGTTCAACTTTAGATCATTTAGTTCGGTTAGAAACTTGTATAAGATATGGATTTCTGAAGCAAGAACATCTTGTCTCTGTTTTTTTTTTTTTTTTTCACATTGAAAAAAGCTTATGACACAACCTGGAGATATGGCATATTAAAAGACCTCTATAACCTAAGTCTCAAAGGACACCTCTCTATATTTATTAAAAACTTTCTGTCCAGGTGAACTTTCCAAGTCAGAGTAGGAAGCACACTATCTCAACCATATCTTCAAGAACAAGGTGTTCCCCAAGGCTTTGTCTTAAGTGTAACCCTGTTTGCCATTAAAATCAATTCAATCATTGAAGAGCTTCCTCCCACTGTAGACAGTGCTCTGTATGTTGATGACTTCACAATCTACTGTCACATAACATGAGGGTAATTGAAAGACGACTTCAGCAAGCAATTGATCATGTCTCTCTGTGGGCTCTTAATAATGGGTTTAAGTTTTCAACAGAAAAAAGTGTCTGTGTACACTTCTGTAGAAAATGCATTCATCACTCAGATCCTGAACTAAGAATGGGACCTACTGTTATTCCAGTAACTACAGAAACCAAGTTCTTGGGACTCATTTTTGACAGAAAACTTGCATTTCTAGCACACATTCGTCAACTAAGAGAAAAATGCAAAAGAACTTTGAACTTCCTTCGCACTCTATCCTCTACTGGGTGGGGTGCTGATCGAGCTTCATTGCTCCATCTTTATCGTGCACTCATACATTCAAAGTTGGATTATAGGTCCCAAGTCTATGGTTCGGCAAGACAGTAACCTACGTTGGTTGGATTCCATCCATCATCAGGGTATACAGATAGCTACTGGTGCCTTTCGCACCTCACCCACTCCAAGTCTCTATGTAGAAGCAAATGAACCGGCTCTATCACTTCGACAGAAACGGTTGTCTCTTAATTATACCCTAAAAATAAAATCTCTCCCAGATCACCCTACATGGAA
The DNA here is from genome assembly GCF_054136105.1 of Typopeltis vanoorti. Classification (NCBI taxonomy): domain Eukaryota; kingdom Metazoa; phylum Arthropoda; class Arachnida; order Uropygi; family Thelyphonidae; genus Typopeltis; species Typopeltis vanoorti. Next base: position 136,576,337 of record NC_143551.1, on the reverse strand, counting down.
TAGTATCTTCTCTCTGCATTGTGAAGCTCAATATTACACACATCAAACTGCTATACATCCTTTTGGTATGCGTATTAAAGAAACTATGCAAGCTGTTAGTATAAATGTTGACAACATTAGCTACACTAAACAAAACAGCATTCCTCCATGGCAGGTTTTGCACACCATCCTGCAACCTCTCACTTTGCCAGCTGCAGAAATCTTATACCCCATCACCTATTTAACTGCAATTGTTTAATGCACACAGATCAGCACACGCTGATTTCTTACCCATCTATACTGATGGTTCAAGAACTAACACCTCTGTTGGCTGCTGTTTCCTGACAGCCAACAGAGGTGTTTTGCCATGTTTCTTTACCAAGCTGAATGGCATGTAACTCTGCTGTATAATTACTGCAGTCAGGGTTACATGCCATTCAGCTTGCACTTGTGCATATAAAAGAAAACTGCTACCAAAAGTGTATAATTTATATAGACTCATTGAGCTCTTTACAGGCTATCTCCTCTACTATGTATAATCCTCCAGTACTTCATGAAGTGCTACACCTGCTTCACAAAATGAAAATCCTTAATTTTGATGTTCAGTTCTGCTGGATTCCCAGCTACATCGGAATCAAAGGAAATGAGGCTGCAGATGCAACTGCTAAATCAGCCCATACCTTCACCACATACTATTTGACAGTTCCATATACAGACTACAGACAACTTATAAGATCAAAGCTAATTGCTCAGTGGGAGTTAACATGGCAAGAAATATCAACAAACAAATTATATAACATTAAACCTGAAATTAAACACTGGCATTCTAGTCAACTTACAAAGAGAAGGGGGAAGGTTGTGACTGTGACCTAGGCTCTGCATAGGTCACAGTCACCTTACTCATTCTCATTTACTGAGAGCTGATGACCCTCCCATATGTGAAAAATGCAGCACAGATCTCACTATTCATCATATTCTGGTAGATTGTCAAAAATTTATACGAGAGAGAAATGAAATTTTCACCTATCTAACCAAGCCGTATACACTCAGGGAAATGCTAGCAGACTCAGGCAAATTGCATGATGTTTTTACTTTTTTAGAAAGAATTAATTTGTACAAACACATTTGACCATAAATTTGTCATCATCATCATCAAATTTCTGCCATCTACCCTCAAGGGGGGGGGGGTGCAGGATATGATAGTACTACATGCAAAAAATTACATCATTACTAACTTCCTATCTACAATTTTCCTCCAAATCAGTCTGTTACTTGTCAAGACTCCAACATTATCAGATCTTATATTCTATCGTCTAAGGCACTTTGTACTGTATCAATCCACCTATATCTTGGTCTTCCTCTGGGTCGTTTTGCTGCCAACCTGGCAGAGAACACTTGTTTTGCTAATCTTTCCTCGCCCATTCTGTTTAAGTGACCATACCACCTGAGATTAGCTCTGCTAACGCATTCCTGTGTTGTATCCTACTTCGTCTTAATCTATACCTTGGATCCGGCATGTTATTTACTATGATGTTCTTAAACAAAATAGAAGGTTGCTAGTTGATTTCTAATTCAAATATAAAGAAAATTTATATTTAAAGACTGCGCCACTTTATATATGAATTAGTTCAAGAATTGAAGATTAACCAACTCATACCTATCTCTCCTTTTAGGTGTTCATATTATATATACTGGCCGAGAATATTTATCTTACTTAATTTACCAGCTTTGGGTCGAATATTTTATGAATGGTGCAGTAAAAGAGATTCAGGCAAAATACAACTTTTGATTAACAAAAACAAACATTTAATTTAGAATCACAAATTATACACATAAGTTCAAAATCACTAATTAAGATATTACAAATGCTTTAGCTCTTCTGATAATACTGTCATACAAACTCAGGCATTGGTCAGTTATCTGAAATACAGTCTTCACACAGTTCACTTAACACTTAATAAAGCTTAATGTCATAAAATTCCTTAGTGATCATTCACATTAACATCTCATAGTTTTTTTTAAGTTTCAAATACAATTTATTTGTGGCAATACTTTTTCACAAGCTTACACTTTTAAATCTATGCTTCAGCTAACCTCCACAACAGTTACTGTTAGTATAGGGATATTCTAGGAAGAAACACACTCATATCTCTGCATAGGAATATTAATGGTTGGAATATTCTTACCGACAATTTTCCTTCTTCATATACTTATGTGCTAACACTTTTTGTAACTGTATACACTTTAATCAATTAACGGCACTCATTTAAAAAAAAATCTTCTTAGAAATAACTGGATTAATTAACGGTCACAATACACACAATCAAACGTTCTTGCATAGATCAAACCGCTTGCACTACATTTGACATCACTTAACTAATTCAGTGTTCTACTAACAACTCTTGTACTAAAGTAACACACAATAATTCCTTAACTTGAAGTTTAATATGCACAGTTGCCTACTCCTTCGACATCAATTTAATCCTTTAGGTACCATAATTCTTAACACCGCTATCATTAAACTCAACTTTGTTACTTCTAATTATTCTCTAGTTACTTCGTGCTATGCTTCAAGTTTCCGTGTGTCCTTGAAAGGTTGGCCCTGAATTTAAATCTCAACTCAAGTATTGCTAGTCTATTTAGTAGTCACTCAGCTGTTTTCCATAGCTATAATTGTTATTCTACAACTTATTAGCTAGCCGCCTCTCGACTAGTAGACTTTATTTAGCTGCTTGAGTGACTTGCCGACTCGCTATTATCGCACTGTGATTCCCGAATGTTCCGATTCCAACCTAATGCCAATCTCTCTCTTATAAATCTCTAATAAATAATTTCAGTGTTCTTCCCACCTAAATTCTTCTCGTGATTTCTTTCTAAAACTCTTTTCAGTAAACCTCACGTGGTGTTCCAAAACATGCTTGCTCACTTACATACGTTTCCATGACAATAAAACAAAATATAATAAAATTGAGCTATTACATAACGTAAAACTTTACAAACAGGAATAAATAGAGAATATTTACATTTCAAATAATGCGCAGTTAAATTATCAAATACAAGTTCTTATAATATTAACATAGTAATAATTAAAATAGCTTAATAATATTTAATGCAGTCTTTTCATTATTAATACATATATCTTTGAATAAATAATTAAATATTAGACAAAATTAAGGTAGTTATATGAATATTAAATTGTAAAATAAGTTGTTTACATTAAATAATATTTACAAGTCTACCCTTTGTGATGGAAGATCATGTTGGATTCTGAACCAAATAATAATTACTCTAATCTCTACATAATCAGAATCCAACACCTGGATGCTGACAATGTCAAGTTCTTTCCTAATATCCTTGTTTTTAATATGATATTGCCATTGATGCCATCTGTTCACGCCTATACTCTTTCTCAGGACTCTCATATCTGCGGTCTCTATTCTTTGGTCAAGTATTTTACTTTTGACCCAGCTCTCAGATCCATAAGTTAAAACTGGTTTGAGCACTGTCTTGTATACAGCTAATTTAGTGTTCCGACTAATTTCTCTCTTATTCCATATGAATTTATTCAATTGACTTCCCACCATACCAGCTTTGCTGATTCTGTTGTCTATTTCTATATTTAATTTACCATCTTCAGTAAAAATCGTGCCTAAATAGCTGAAATGTTTTACTTGTTCCACAGGTTCTCCATTCACAACACGGTTGACATTTTCAATGATTCTGCCTATTTTCATTGTCTTTGTCTTTTTATTGCTGACCTTCATACCATATCTATTACAACAGCTATTCAATTTAGTCAGAGAATCTTGCAGACTTGTAGCAGATTTATTTAGAAGTATAACATTATCTACATAAAGCAGGAGCTGACATTAACATCGCCAATTTTGATATCATGTTTAATTCCACTTTCCTTCATAATGTGATCCATATAGATAATGAATAACAGAGGGGTTAATGTACATCCTTGTCTCACACCAGATTTAACATTAAACCACCTTCCTGTACTTCCTTCAATTCTAACTGCTGACTTAGAACTCAAATAAAGACTAAGTATTGTTTGATATAATGCCAAATTGACACCATATAACTGCAGCGTATTGAATAGCTTCTCTCTTGGCACCATGTCATATGCCTTTTCCAGATCAACAAAACTTAAATACAGATCTTTGTTATATTCCCATGCTTTCTCAACTATTTGTCGTAAAGTGAAGATCTGATCCTGACAGCCTGTATTTGGCCTGAATCCAGCTTGTTCTTCACCAAGCTTTTCTTCCACAATTCTTCTCAACCGTTTCTCAAGTATACTTGTATAGATCTTGCCAGGAACACTCAGTAGGGAAATACCTCTGTAATTCTCACATTCAGTTTTATTTTCCTTTTTATTTTATATATGGGTACTATGAGAGCTCTGCTCCAATCATTGGTAATTTGTCCCTCTGTCCAGGCTTTCTGAACTATGCAGTGCAGCCACTGTAATACTCTTATACCACCATACGTCAGCATTTCTTGTCGAATATCATCTACTTCAAGTATGGATATGTATTCCTGCCTGCATGCCTGGTCAGTGTTTTTTACCACTGTGCTGTCATCACTGCTTGTTTCATTTAGCAGTTTTTCAAAGTAATTACTCCATACTTCAAGGATATCTTTTTCTCCCGTTTTCACGTCACCTTTATCATCTCTAACTCCTTTTACAGCACTCTTTCCTCCATTTCTAAGCTTTTTCAACACCTCCAGAATATCTTACCACCTTCTTGATATTTATTTTCTATATTCTTGCCAAAGTCCTCCCATGACTTTTGTTAGCTAGTTTTACACAGTGTTTAGCATTCTTGCATTTGTCTCTATATTCTCTAAGAGCACAAGCTGACTTATTTCCCAGGAACTTTTGATATGCTTTCTTCTTTTCCTTCACTGCCTCTTTAACTTCCTGTGTCCACCAGGGAGTTCTGATTTTTTTTTATCCTTGCAGACAACCTCACCACATTTCTCTCTGGCAGAATCAATCAATGTTTTCATCAGAGTTTGCCACTGAATCTCCAAGGTTTGATTCCTGTTCTCAAACTCTTTCATTTTTTCTTCAATAATCTTTGTGTATTTTAGTCTGCACTTCACATCTGAAAGCTGCTCAACTTTTATTCGCTTAAAACTTTCTTACATGTTATTCTTTTCAATATGAAATTCAATTTTATTCTGCTCAGGACTAAATAGTGATTACTTCCAATTTCAAATCCTCTGTACACTCCGGTGTCCAGGATCATTGAGAAAACATCACTATCAACAATAACATAGTGACACTTTTCTTATTCCTGGCCTCTTCTCTCCATGTGAATTTGTGCACATTTTTATGTTGGAACATGGTGTTAGTAATAACCAGTCCATGTCCTGAGCAGAAATCCAACAGATATTTGCAATTATTATTAGCTTTGCTCTTTTCTCCAAATTTTCCCCAAATATTTTTATATGTCTGACAATCATTTCCTACTCTGCTATTTAGATCCCCAACAAGGACCAACTTTTCCTTTTTCATTGTGTCAGTTGCTTTTTCTAAAGCCTCAAAAAATTTCTCCACTTCTACCATAGTAGAAGCTTCTGTGGGACCATAGGCACAAATAAGTCTCATTGTTCAGTTCCCCATTCTCATATTTGTCCACATTACTCTACTTGAGACTGACTGCCATTCAAGAAGATTAGCCTCGTATTTTGTGTTGAATACTATGGCTACTCCTTCTTTTCCTCGATTGTCATTGCCTGAATATAACATTTTGTATTTATTGCTCAGAAAGATCTCACCAGTTTTTGTTTCAGTCACCCCTATTATGTCAATCTGGTACTTATCTAATTCATCAGCTAGCTCCATTTCTTTGCCATTCAGGCTTCTTATGTTGATAGTACTAATCTTTAACTCTGGTGATGTTGAGTTGGGGTTTGTTTTCATAAATTTGTTTATATGTAACTACTTTTTTTCTTAACTTAACTTTTGTACCTATGTATTATTCATTAGGTTAAATATGACCAATTATGTATTACCTTCTTGTATATTTGTATCACCCTGCTGTAATTTTGTTAATATGTAAATACCATAATGCTAAACTTAAATTTTATGCATCAATGCTGTATAATAATGTTTGTTGTAATCTTACTAGATGTAGACACTGCTTTCCTTGACTTGTTTTGTATATACATATGTTAACCTATAGTTATGTATTTATGTACTGCTGAAACCTCTGCAGTAATTTTGTGTATGCATCTTATTTACTGCTTTATTTTTCGAATAATCATGTAGTGTTGTAAGACATCTTACCTATTTGTGTACTTTCTAGTAATTCTGTTTATATGTATCCTAAATTCTGTTTCTACTGCATTGCTAAATTTAATTTTCATCCATGCGTATTGTATGATAATCCCTTTTTGCCTATTTTTGTGCTACTATAAAGGCATCTGTTATAATTTTACATATATGTAGATACAGCATTCCTTGGCTTAGTGTTTCATATATTATGTATTAACTTATATTGTTAACTATTTTTGCACTACTGTAATAACCTCTGACCTTGAGTGTTGCTGTGCCCTCTGCAACAATTCTGTTTACCTGGAGATGCTGCATTATGAAACTAGATTCTTGTACAAACATATTGTTAACAATTTTCTGTAAATGCTAATGTTTGTAACCTTTAGTATGGCACAGTATGACCTTTGTAGTTTTTGTGCCAAATAAACTATAAACTAACCATCTATTCATAATTTATGAATTATGAAAAAAAAAAAATATATATATATATATATTAGGATTACCAAGTAATTTTATGAACTTGGTTATTTTACTCCTAATCCCAAGTAAGCAAACAGTTAAGTTTGCGCCTGAACGTAGTTCAAGTCTAAAGTGTAACACCAGGGCAACTCATTGTAAAGGTGGATTTGCTTACTTGGGATTAGGAGTAAAATAACCAAGTTTATAAAATTACTTGGTAACCCTAATACATTATTCCCAATGTAAAAAAACTTATTTACATATATATATATATATATATATATATATATATATATAAATTATGGTATGGCCATTTTGACTGGGAGTTGTCTTCAAAGCAGTAAGGGAAAATAATGAAATAATGGTTTTCATTATTTTCCTCACCTTTCTCTCTTCTCCTAAGGACAGACTTCCACCTCTCAGTTATCCAGTCATCTACCAAATTCCTTGCTCTTGTGGATTATTATTTTGGACAAATAGAAAGATTCTTTTATTCATCTAGAAGAACACAAGTCTTATATAAAATACCCTAATCCTGAACAGTCTGGACTTGCAAAGCATGCTATCAACACTAAACATAGAGTTCATTGGAACAAGACAAAGACACCTTTATAAAAGTCATTTCTCATAAAACATCTTTATATAGAAACTTGTGAAACTTTACTTCATTGTCCTAACTTAAACAGATCTGATGGTCTACGTCTATCCCCTTTTGCTGCAGATAGTGCTTTTTAAATTTTCTACTCTTTTCTAACTTTATTTCGTCTCTATATTATACATATATATATATATTTATATAATTCTTTTTTTTTAATAAGTTAGGAAATTATTGAGTTTTTAGTTATTTTACATTAGCTTCCAAGGTGGTGATTTTTAGAATTGTTTGTTATTGTTTAATTGCCATTCTGTGATCTTGTATTGATGATGCCTACGATACTTAGACAAAAAAATTCTAAGTTAATACATTTTTTTACATGAGTTTTCCTTCTTTTTTTATCATTCTTTTCATCACTTCACTACAACAGGCTATCCAGAAGAGGATAGCCTGCTGTATAATAGATGACCTGTCTCTAGCATATTTGCTTAAATCATTTTCTCATGGCTGCTTGCCTTTTGTCATATCACTCCATGTATTACTATTACCACTGCAAAAAGAAGGCTCTAAAACAGAAGTTGAAAATTTTAGGCTAGTTCTCATCTCAGGAGTGGCAGTTAAGGTATTGGAAAAACTGGTAAAAGATAATTTAGGACAGGGCAGATAGAAATGTGATACTTTATAATAGGCAACATGGTTTTCTGAAGGGCAGGTCTTGCCTTGGTAATTGGATTACATTTTATAATGACAATGGAGTTGTATAAGAGAAATGGCTATTCACTAATGATACTGCTGGACTTTACAAAGCATTTGAGGATTCTGCAAGAACTCTGGTGCAGAAGTCATATTTTCATACACGTAATCAAAAGGTGTCACACCTTATTATTAAAATATCCTGGAGGTATAAAAGTTTTCTATGGCTACACTGCATAATTCATAGAGCCTTATCAATTGAATTCTGATGATTGGAGTACAACTCTCATAGTACCCATTTTAAAAAAAGGGAATAAAACTGAATGTGAGAATTACAGAGGAATTTCTCTACTAAGTGTTCCAAGTAAGATTTATGCAAGCATGCATGAAAAGAAATTGAAAAAGATTGTGGAAGAGAAACTTAAGAACAATCTGGGGTTAGACCAAACAGAAGTTTTCAAGATCAGATTTTCACTATTAAGACAAATAATTGAGAAATTGTGGGAATTTTGACAAGAATTTGTACTTAATTGGAAGTTAACCCCCCCCCTTGGTTATACTATAAATTAAAGATACCAAGAAATTATATACTTGTTTGCTTGCAATTGCATAAAGGATTAAACCAAGTTTATACCTGAACTATTTTCAGGACTGGGGCAACTTGTATAAAGAAGCTAATGACTTCACATCACTTGCCTTAATGTGCTTTGCATTATCCCATAATGCAAAGCACATCTCCTTGCTGACATATATAATGCTATGTATTAAGGGAAGGGTCACTACCCAGACTGGTTTCGACATTTATTAAGGTCTCATCAGTGGAAACTAGACCTAGAGGTGATACCAAAGTTGAAGTAAAACAGAAGTCATATTTTCATACACGAGTAATCAAAAGGTGTCACCTTATTATTAAAATACCCTGGATTAGAGAAAGTTATTGGAAGTTTTTCCACTTGGTTATACTATAAATTAAAAATACCAAGAAATTATATACTTGGTTTAATCCTTTATCCAAGTGCAAACAAACAAGTTTGCTTGCATTTCAGATTATTCTGAAAACTTTGTTCTGAAAACAAAAAATGCACATTTTGAAGCTAGTATACTAAGCATAGCTGTTGGTCTTGTTCCATGAAAAGTCATCTACCACCTGATGACTTGCACAAATATTCATGTCACAGCCTGGTTAAAATGAGCAGAAATACTATCCATATTAATTGTTGGAAGTGTTTTGCAACTGTTAAACAGGAAGTAGTTATTATTTATAACTATTTTGTCCGCCCCTTATTTGCTTCACCAAAACTATCCCCAGTCCCTAGTCCTACCAGGTCTCTTGAAATTGTAATCTACTATGGCCAAACAGGCATGACAGCCCACATCGGAATTTGCCAGACACAAGAACTGCATCAGTTTCCACCACTACAGCCAATTTACCCAGGAATTTAATTAAAAAAACAGTAGTGTGCATGCTTAAATTGGAATCCCTCTATGTATACAGTCTTGTGTTCATGGATTAAGCCTAATGGGCTGAAATTACAACTAATTAAATTAAATTAAAATATAACAGATAAATTTATTTAATACAATTGAGGGTAGCAATTTCCCAAACTTTTGGAATAGTGAGACAGTCATTCTGATTAAGATTAGGTCTATGAGTAAGGCTTCAGCACTTTTTTTTTTATATAAACGTTCATGTTTATATATACAGGGTGTTCGGGATAAATTTGACAGTTTCGTAAGGAAAAAGAAAATCTTCTTTGTATCTATTAAATTTAATGAATTGACAAAAAAACATTACAGGCAGAGTTAATTACAATACTATCAACAAGATTTACTCAAAATAACCACCATTAGCATCGATCACAGCTTCAATTCTGCTTCGGAACCTCGAACAAGCTGATGCTACAGTCTCCCTGGGAAGGGCCGCAAAAACTGTTTTAATTTTATCCATTAACTGGGCTTTTGTATTACTGGAAGTGCGATTGGTGTCTTTTTCAACTGCGCCCCATACAAAATAATCCATGGGGTTAAGGTCTGGGGAGTTTGGAGGCCAAACATTTGGACTGGTGAAGTCGTAGAAATTTTCAGACAACCATTTTTGACTTTTCCCAGAGGTGTGGCAAGGGGCCGAATCCTGCTGCCATACATACGGCCTACCATTGGCTACCCTTGTTATCCAGGGCTTGACTACAGTTAGCAACTCCACGAACAAAGCCCGAATTCCAATGCCAGGGTTCTTCAACACCTGTTCCTGCAGATTTGCGAGGAATTCTGCTGTACGAACGCAATCAGATCGTCTGCTAGGGATCTTTCTTCTTGCTACATCCTCGTAGTCACCATTGCAAGTCTCTAGTTCATGCCTGATTGTTTTTACTGTATTCAGGGAGCATTGGGCAGCAGTCGTAATATCCTTATTTTGATGGCGGGCACGAATCATCATGATACAAGTTATTCTCTTCCATGATTCAGGTGGGTTCCAGCTATCCATCCTTTCTGACATCTTGTATATGAATGAAGAAGGGTCCAAACTTTTAAATGAAGAGAAGTGTGTGTTAATACATGTAACTTACGGAAAAATATAATTAATTATAAATATGTCAAATTTATCCCGAACACCCTGTATATGGATGTATGTAGTAGCTTAGCGTTTTGCCATTGGATCCTGTGGTTAGTGTTTTCAATCCCAAGTTGTGCAAGGCCAGATTTATGAGGTTTGACAAGACAGATGTGGTATTGATGTCCAGATGTACATTTCTTTATAGATTTTCCTGTTTGTTCATGGTGAGACAAGTTACATGAACATGGTACTTCATATACGCTAGGTAGCATCATTGGTGAGAGTTTGTCTTTTGGTAGCAAGTTGTGAATTTGGTTGATGGGTTTATAGGTAGCAATGAGTTGATATTTTTTCATAATTTTTTCCACATGTTCAGAGATTCCTTTAATATATGATATAGGAGTCCTGTGGGCTTCTTCCTTTTCCAGGTTGATTTGTAGGAAAGTGGTTAATTAATTTTTGTGTTATTGTTGGATTATATCCATTTAGTAAGGCTGTTTCTTTGACAATTTCCAATTCTTGCTTTAGAGATTCTTTAGAACAAATCTTGTGTGCTCTGGATACTAAAGATTTTATGATGCCATATTTTTGAGATGGATGGTGAGCTGATGTATTGTGGATATAACAACTTGAATTATTTTTTTTTTTTTTTTTTTTTTTTTTTTTTTTTTCAGTAGACAGAAGTGGAAATGGATTCATCTTGCTTATGTTGGATGTGTACATCAAGAAAGGAAATACCTTTTGATGATTCTTTTTCTAGTGTGAACTTGATACCAGGATCTACGCTGTTGATTTTTTGTAGAAATAGATAGAGTTCTGGTTCTATGTGACTCCAAACTGCAAAGACGTCATCAACATATAACTAAATTGTTGGTTTTGGGTCAAGAGTGAAAATTCTTTCTTCTAGATGTTCAAGAAAAAAGTTGGATGAGCTAGATGATAAGGATGAGTCCACTGCTATTCCTTACTCTTGTTTATATACTTTATCTTGCCATGTGAAGTAACCTGATATAATTGCAAATTTGAATAATTCCACTATGTCTGATGGAAATTTGTGGGTTAAAAATTCTATTATCTCTTTGTGAGAAATATTAGAGAAGAGAGAGAGAAAAAAAATGTCAAAGCTTACTAACATGTCTGTATCAGCTAGTTTAATGTATTTTATTCTTGTGTGAAATTCTATGGAATTTTTTATCGAAGAAGCTGAGTGGCTAATGAGGGGACGGAGAAGACTAGACAGAAAATATCAAGAAATTGTTATCCTCAATTGTATTAAATAAATGTATCTGTTATATTTTAATTGAATTAGTTTTAATTTCAGCCCATTGGGATTAATCCATGAACACGTGACTGTATACATAGAGGGATTCCAATTTAGGCATGCACACTACTGTTTTTTTTAATTAAATTCCTATTGTTATTCAATCATTGTACTGATGATGTCTTATAAGACATAAGATGAAATATTTACATAATAAAAAAGTTGTTTACTGTGGCATATGTGTTATTCTATAGTTAAAAAAAATGAAAATTGCGAAAATTGCAGTATTTGGCTAGTTATTTTAGTGTTTTAAATTGTGACTGTAATAACTAAAGCTGTGAGGCCAGCATGTGGGGAGACAGTATATGAAAATAATGGATTTTATATGGATTAATCTATCTTTTGCTAGCATTCTATCATATTTCAGCAGTTTCTTTCTTTAATTCATTCTCTGCACTTTTGCTATGTTGAGTTAGATGCTGTATACTGATTCATAAACAGCTCCATGGTTTCATCTCCTCCTCCTCCTCTTCATCATATGCAAAATAATGTCCTCACAATGCATTCTTCAGAGGGCCAGAGATTGGTAGGCAGAGGGTGCCTGATCTGGATGCTGGGTGGACTGAGAAAGATCAGTTCAGCTAAATGTTGTAGTTGCGTCCTTCATGGGCAAATTGGTTGTGAGATATTATCTTGGAAAAGGAGAACCATTCATGTTTCAGGTGTAACGACAGTGCTAACCTCAACAGTATTGTCTGTATTCACATTTTTCAGAAGGGCATGAATTTCCATTGGACATATCTTCCATAATGAGAAATCCAATCACCATTCTCTACTTCACTTGTCTATAGTTCAAAATGGCAGCTGCCATTTTGTGAACTACTTGTGCGTTGCACTCACGTGGCTAGTCACTTTTCATACTGATCCTTGTATTATGTCTGCTATCTGTGTATTCTTTCAGCTAGTTTGCTTGTTTTGTTGGATAAAAAAACCCATCAATAAAACCATGTCACTTTTTGGAGGATTTTGATTAAAAAAAAAAAAAAAGAAGAAGTAAATTATATCATCAAGGCTTGCTTTTTTTGATGTTATTTAAAATAACATCAAAGCTTTTATTAAATATATAGCATTAGTTAAGAATCTGAATTTTTTTAATACTTAAGACGAAAGTAACTTATTTAAAGCCAGTCTTATAAGTAATGGTAGGGTTTTTCATTGTGCAAACTGAAAAATCAGCCAAAAGAGCATAATGCAATTATGCTCTTTTGTAATCAACATACAGGGTGTTCGGGATAAATTTGACATATTTATAATTAATTATATTTTTCCGTAAGTTACATGTATTAACACACACTTCTCTTCATTTAAAAGGTTGGACCCTTCTTCATTCATATACAAGATGTCAGAAAGGATGGATAGCTGGAACCCACCTGAATCATGGAAGAGAATAACTTGTATCATGATGATTCGTGCCGGCCATCAAAATAAGGATATTTCGACTGCTGCCCAATGCTCCCTGAATACAGTAAAAACAATCAGGCATGAACTAGAGACTTGCAATGGTGACTACGAGGATGTAGCAAGAAGAAAGATCCCTAGCAGACGATCTGATTGCGTTCGTACAGCAGAATTCCTCGCAAATCTGCAGGAACAGGTGTTGAAGAACCCTGGCATTGGAATTCGGGCTTTGTCACGTGAAATGAATGTTGCAGCCTCTACTATGAAGCTTGCACTCAATGAAGACCTCCGCTACTACTCATACAAGCGCCGCAAAGGTCAGCTGCTTACAGAAAAGGCCCGTGAAAAACGTTTGATAAACGCGAAGAAACTTCTAAGCAGAGTGAAACATCCTGCGGAACCACAAACAATCTGGTTCTTTTCCGATGAGAAAAACTTTTGCCAGGATCAAAAACACAACACGCAGAATAACAGATGGCTTGCATACAGTACAAAGGACATTCCTCATGTAATGCAGACTAAATTTCCCCAAACTGTGATGGTTTTCGGATGTGTATCCTCTGAAGGCAATGTGATGCCTCCGCATTTTTTCCAAGAGGGCCTCAGGTTGACTTCAGATGGCTACGTGGAGTTGCTAAACACTGTAGTCAAGCCCTGGATAACAAGGGTAGCCAATGGTAGGCCGTATGTATGGCAGCAGGATTCGGCCCCTTGCCACACCTCTGGGAAAAGTCAAAAATGGTTGTCTGAAAATTTCTACGACTTCACCAGTCCAAATGTTTGGCCTCCAAACTCCCCAGACCTTAACCCCATGGATTATTTTGTATGGGGCGCAGTTGAAAAAGACACCAATCGCACTTCCAGTAATACAAAAGCCCAGTTAATGGATAAAATTAAAACAGTTTTTGCGGCCCTTCCCAGGGAGACTGTAGCATCAGCTTGTTCGAGGTTCCGAAGCAGGATTGAAGCTGTGATCGATGCTAATGGTGGTTATTTTGAGTAAATCTTGTTGATAGTATTGTAATTAACTCTGCCTGTAATGTTTTTTGTCAATTCATTAAATTTAATAGATACAAAGAAGATTTTCTTTTTCCTTACGAAACTGTCAAATTTATCCCGAACACCCTGTATAGGATATACTAGCCTCACAGGTTTAGTTTCCTTGATAATTCTAACCAACCGAACTTAAATTATTTAAATTGATCGATCGATTTATTTGTTAAAGAATTTAATCTATCTTCATTCTCAAAATTTCTTAATTTTTCTAAGGTTTCTTTGATCTGTAATGTTAGTAGTTTCATCATTGTGTCCTACTGAGCTCAACATTAAAAAAATAAATAAATGCTGGCTCTTCTGAATGTTAACGCAGACCATTCATGGTTCGTAGGCCTTGGGCTTTCTATCTCCAAATGGATTGTAAAAATGACACAATTAACTGCCTTTGCATTATTATTTTGATTAATAATTAAAAAAACCTAAATTATTATTTAAAAATAAATTTTTAAATAATAATTTAGATAATTTATTATTCAAAATATCATTTATTGTAATAAAGTTATAAAATATCTTCAACACTTTCTTCTATGATTTCTGTTTGTTTAGGTATGTCCCATATGTTTCGAGCCATGGACTAATTCAGATAACCACAAATTAGTTTCTCTGAGGTGTGGTCACTTGTATGGACTCCAGTAAGTTTTAACGAATGTTCATTTTGACTTAGTATTCAGTAAAAATTAATGTCATTTTTATCTTTATTATCTTCATTGATGTTTATTAAATCAGTGTAGAATCAAAATGGAGAAATATTAATGTGATGCAAGAAAGTAAATGTTATATAGTATCAATGTTAGAATATAAACACAATTCTTAGGGATAAAATCCGTTTCTTGTCTAAGTTCCTACATAAAAAGGAACTTAATACCAACTACAAGAAAGGAAGTTAGTTGTACTAAATTAATACCTTTCAAAGGGTTGTCCTGAGTCTTCTTGAATTTGTGTTATATTAGTATTTACTTTGATGCAAAGAAAGTAAAACATATATATGAGCTGTCAGTGTCAAAACACTGGCATCTCAAGCATAAAATATTATTTGACTTGTTATTAGCTATTTTCAAAAAATAAACTTTGTAATAACCCATCATGCTAAATTAATGCCCCTCAAATACTTTTCCCATGGCCTTCTTGTACAATATTTCTCAGTACTTTATTCTAATGATGAACTATTTCTTTCATAAAGTAGTTACCTAAATCTAGTGTCTCACAGTCCATTTACCATTCTTAGGATCCAATTCTTAAGAAATGCAAAAAAAAACAAAAAAAAACAACAACTTGCAATTCAGTTTTTCAAGCCTTAAATA
Organism: Typopeltis vanoorti; assembly: GCF_054136105.1. Classification (NCBI taxonomy): domain Eukaryota; kingdom Metazoa; phylum Arthropoda; class Arachnida; order Uropygi; family Thelyphonidae; genus Typopeltis; species Typopeltis vanoorti. The sequence goes on along the minus strand of NC_143551.1, from coordinate 136,560,689 downwards.
ATTCATTCAAACCTTCCTTCTCCTTTTGCTTTATCTCCAAGTTTTGCAACCTACAAAATCTTAAGGTTTTCTTTATAAGAATAGCCATTCATACTTATTAATTTGATTGCACTCCTGTTTTATCATGTGGAATATTGCTTTCTTTTTTTTAAATAGTAACACAAAGGTGAACTACAACACACACTGAATGAAATTTGAAAATTGTTTATAAGGGAATAACTACATTTTGTCTTTTTGACAAAGTTTCTATAAATCAGTTTTTTGCTTCATTTTTACACTACTCACAAAATTTCATATTTGACCTTACTGCTATTCCTAAGCCTTTTGCCCTTTACTCTTTTCAGCTTATCCAAATAGTGCTAAACTTAGTAAATCTTAATTACTGTTTCCAAGACCACTGAAATATTTAGATCATTTTTGAAGAAATGATTCTTGTGTATGTGATTCATGAGTAGATTTATTTCAGTAACAGATAACCAGCTTTTAACTCGTGTATGTTTTTTATTTATACCTGATATATTTCCTGAACATGTTTGCTGTCTATATGACCAACAGCATCTTCAGGATGTTGCTTAACATAAGTAAAAAAAAAAAAAATAGCTGATATCTGTAAATTGAAATTAATTACAAAGGCATGGTATATGTGCCATACATTGGCATTAAGAAAAATAGTCAAAATATTAAGGGCAGTCAACATCAGGACAGCCTTCAAACCAATCAACACCTTGTGAAACTTTCTACACACTCTCTTAAAGACAAAGTTTCATTTTATAAACGTCTGGGTATATACCGGATTCCACATTCTGCTGAGAAAGATGTACGTAGGTCGAACTTAGAGAAATTTCGAATGCCACAACAAAGAACGTATAGGCAATGTTGAAAACAAAAGGGAAGAAAAAAGTGGGAATGTAGCACACATCCTCAAAAAAAATCACATGGTAAGTTGCCAGACATCCTCCAAGCCCTGCTTAGAACAGAATTACTTCAGCAGATTGTTCAAGGAGTCCTCCAAGTTGATTTGCTCAAAAGCACACTAAATAGAAACTAATCAATGATCCTTCATGACATTTGGAAATCATTCATTACTATGTGTAACATGACTTGTCCTATGCCAGCAATCACATACAGATAAAAATTAAAGATGGCAAGAAATTCTATTCTTAGTTTAATCCTTTATCAAAGTGTAAACAAACAAAGTTTTTGCCTGAAGTAATTTCAGGACCGGGCAACTCGTATATAGAAGCTAATGACTTCGCATCACTTGCCTTGGTATCCCATAATGCAAAGCACATATCCTTATGGACATGTATAGTGCTATGCATTATTATGGGAAAGGTCACTACCCAGACTTTTGATATTGGAAAAACTTCCAGTATATATCTATAATCCAGAGTATTTTAATAAGGTATGACACCTTTTGGCTACTCGTAAATGGAAAAAATATGACCTCTGCATTATATCAACCTTGGTATCACTTCTGGATTTGGCTCCCAGTGATGAGACCTCAATAAAGGTCATAATCAGTATGGGTCTGATTATGTCCTTCCTATAATGCAGGGTTTCCCAAATTGTGTTCTGCAGAAAGTGAATCAGTGTTCCATAAAAAATTATCAAAATTAATATTAATGTGAGCCTGGAATGGTTTTAAATGCTGCGACTCTTACCAAGGTGTTCCGTTAAAATTTCAGAAATTTGTGAAGTGTTCCGTCGTAGGAAAATTTTCGGAAACGCTGCTATAATGCATAGCATTATACATATCTGTAAGGATATGAGCTTTGCATTATGGAATAGCAAGGCAAGTGATGTGAAGTCATTAGCTTCTCTATATGAGTTACCCAGTCCTGAAATTACTTCAGGTGCAAACTTTGTTTGCTTACACTTGGATAAAGAATTACACCAAGAATAGAATTTCTTGGCGTCTTTAATTTATAGTATAACCAAGTGGAAAAACTTCCACTAACAATCACATACAGAGTTTAAGCAAGACTTGATAAATGATACTTGTGATTGAACTGTCATTCCAGTCTTTTTAGTTTATAGATGTTGGAAAACGTTTATTCTTTTGTTTGTAACACAGTTTATTACTTATGTTAATCAACCTCATGAAGATATTGTTAGCCATATAGACAAGGAAACTTGTTGAGAAATACAACTAGTATAAATAAAAAAACATATACAAGTTAAAACCTACTTATCTGTTATTGAAGAAATGATTCTTTCTCATCATTAATCCTCCCACTTATTCAAGGAATTCAGATAGAAGATCTGAATTCCTTGAAAAAATATATGATATATATCAAGAACAATGGACCATACAAATTTGTGTAATTGCAGTCTCAATATTAAACTGTTAATTCCTTGAAGAAGTATATCATTAGCAAAATTGACTACCATTGGCCTAATATGTCAACCTGTTGATGCCAAAAGGTTGTCACTGTAACTATTTTTATTATTTAAAAAAAAAAAAAAAGTTTTTGGCACTTTTATATTTACATTACTGGTTCAATGTATCTAGCCCACACAGAAAAAGAGCATCAAACTCATTAGAAGCAAGCGGCACCATAAGTTCATGAACATTAGCACACATTACCATAAGCTATTTACTGATGCAATGTTGTTAGCATGTTCATTTCAAAAAATATATAATTTATGTTATATTTTTCATTTGTCATTATAGTTACAAACGTTTTTAGTAAAGAAACCAGAAATGAATGATTTCATAGTTGGTGTATAGATAAATGCTTTGCAGATTGGAATTTAGGATAGTAGAGGTTAGGATTCTGGAAGTGGTTATGATTTGTACACTACAAAGCTTGCTAAATGTAATGGAGAGGTACAATGTGCTGTCATTAGTGAAGCTGTATATTCATTTGACCATCAGCTGAATTAGAGCATTGATATATAAGGAAGAGAGTGGGTGAAAGTGGAATCCCAGCATTAGTTGCATAGTTAGAAGATAAGATAGAAGATAAGGAACTCTGGTTCCACTAAGAACCAGATCCACTCATCCTTAGAATACTGTTGATATGTTTAGAATAGTGCATCTAAAACCTCCCTAAATATTCTCGCTACTTGCTCTCCAGAGGAGAGCAATTCAAATCTTAGATGATTCCTCCCTCAGATTCACTATTTCATCTCTTTCTCTTCTACAGGTACTTCTTTGGTCACTGCTCTACTGAACTGGTAGCTATCATTCCTCCTCTTTCTGTTGGGCCTGTTAAAATGAGCAGCAGCTGCCAAACATTGCTTTTTAGTGCATCTGGAAACACATTTAGCCTACTTCTTCTCTTTCTCATTTATTCCATCGAACAACCATCCTCATTGTTGCCCAACAGCTACAACTCCCAATTCTTCAAGGAAAACATCAATAGATTTCTTCTTCTTTCTCAATCCTCAGGCCTCACCTGCATTTTGCACACAATGCTGATGTGCTATAGGTTCTTCTGTCTCTTGTGTATGGGATATATATATAAAGTTCCTTTGACTTGATTTAACAATTTATCTAGTTTGAAGAGCTGACTATGAATAAGTAATAGTAGTTGTAGGGTGATTTTCCTATTGTATTCAGTAAGATCCACAGCTATAGCCATATTGCCTTTATCTGCTTTTATATCCTGCTTTATATGATAATATTAGAATTATTTCTGATAGAAATCTTGAATTTTGGTAGTAGGCATGAGTGGAGGTAATCTGAAGCAGTAAAATTCTTGAGCTACTTCTAAGTGCAATTTTTTGGCTTCATCACTTAGAGGTGAATGTTCAGCATTTGGTAAAAAATCTAGACACTAAAAATGTTTTTAGTACAATAGCAAAGCCATTGTGTGTTGGCAGCAGCATTTGTTCCCTCATAGTTAACTGCGTCTTCTTCTTCCTTTTCAGTAATAGGCCTAGTGGCCTGTTATGTCTCTTCCCATCTTTTCAAAGGCCATCCTCTATCCTTCTCCCTTGAGGTCGATATCTCTCTGTAGAGTCTTTCTTCATTCACTCTTTCTGTATGTTGTCACCATCTTGCACTATAAAGATCGATGTAGTCTAAACCAGATATCACCTCAAGTTCCTTTAAAATATCGCTATGTCTTTTGAAGTCTAGTGTCTATTATATCCAGCTGTTTTCCACATGAATCTCATTTTCAGAGCTGATCAGCCTTTTTCTATCTGCTTGAGTGATCCAGGCTTCTGAACCATATATTAGAATAGATCTTGCTATTGAGTTATGGATTCTTATTCTTGTTTTCTTGCTTATGAAGTTTGGATTTAATATCAGATTAATAGTTTTTGTTATTCCTATATAATTGGTTATTTTATGTTGCATGTCTTTCTCTCTTTCATTAGACAAGTGGTAGCCTAGATATTTGAATGTATTAACCTGTTCTATAATATCATGTTGATGCAAATTTTGCTCCTAATTAGGTCTCGCCTTTGAATGCCAGGACTTTGGTTTTGAAAGTGGAAATTTCCATATTGTTTGTTTCATTTAATGAAAAGGCTGCTCGCTGTAGTGAATCTTTGTTATTTTCAATTAGAACCTGATCATCGGTGAATAAAATTGTATCAATGTTGGTGTAATCATTTATGTGAATGCCAAAACTGGTTGTTTCCCTCCACTCTCTTATCATATTATTAATATAAATATTAAAGAGGAGTGCCGATAGACTACATCCTTGTCGAACACCTGCATTTGTGTTCTGTGATTAAGATTTTTGTGTGACTATATTTATTTTAATTCGGTTATTGTTATATGTTAAAGATACCAAGCAATTTTATAAACTTGGTTTTAATCCTTTTTCCCAAGTAAGCAAACAGACAAGTAAGTCAAGTTTGCACCTGAACTATGTTCAGGTCTGAGGCAACTCGTGGTAAAAGTGGAATAAGCTCTGATCACTTTCCCTTATTATCTCTCCTAATGCAAAGCACATCCCCTGGTGGAGATGTATGATGCTATGCATTAAAGGAAAAGGCCATTACCCAGACCGGTTTCGACCTTTATTGAGTTCTTGTCAGTGGGAGCCAGACTCAGAGATGCCAAGGTTGAAGTAATGCAGAGATAAATTTTACCTATACAAGTTGCCACAAGGTGCTTTGACCTTATTAAATAAAAATCTCAGGATGAGGGAAAGATGCAGAAAGTTTTTTACCTTGGGTATATTATATGTTAAAGATATCAAGCAATTTTATAAACGTGGTATAAGATTGATATAGTTCTAAAACAGATATCACCTCAAGTTCCTTTAAAGAACTTGAGGTGATATCTGTTTCTTTTGAAGTCTAGTCTATTATATCCAGCTGTTTTCCACATGAATCTCATTTCAGAGCTTATCAGCCTTTTTCTATCTGCTTGAGTTATGGTCCAGGCTTCTGAACCATATATTAGAATAGGTCTTGCTATTTAGTTATAGATTCTCATTCTTGTTTTCTTGCTTATTAAGTTTGGATTTAATATCTGATTAATGGTTTTTGTTATTCCTATGTAATTGGTTATTTTATGTTGCATGTCTTTCTCTCTCTTTCATCAGATAAGTGTATTTGAATGTATTAACCTGTTCTGTAATATCATCGCTGATGCAAATTTTGCTCCTAATTGAGTCTCGCCAAATGCTATGACTTTGGTTTTGGAAGTGGAGATTTCCATATTGTATGTTTTTGCTGTTTCGTTTAATGAAAAGGCTACTCGCTGTAGTGAATCTTTGTCATCTTCAATTAGAATCTGATCATTGCCGAATGAAATTGTATCGATGTTGGTGTAATCATTTATGTGAATGCCAAAACTAGTTGTTTCCCTCCACTCTCTTATCATATTATTAATATAAATATTAAAGAGGAGTGCTGATAGACTACATCCTTGTCGAACACCTGCATTTGTGTTCTGTGATTCACATTTTTGTGCGGCTATCTTTATTTTAATTTGGTTATTGTTTTATATATATATATATATATATTGAAAATTGCTTTAATTAACTGGTTAGGAATGTTGTCATCATTTAAAATTTCTAGTAGCTTATTATGATTGACTTTATCAAAAGCCTTTTTATAATTGATGAATAATATATGGGTCTCTAAATTGAATTCTCTTTATTTTTTTCTATCAGGAGCTTGAGAGTGAAATAGGTGCAAGTGCAGGATCTGCCTTTACGGAAACTGTTTTGTTCCTCTCCAAAAATATTTTCATGATATTTGATTAATTTAGTCTTTAAAGAAACTTGAATATATTTTATATCTGGTGTTTAAAAGGCTAATGCCTCATTAGTTTTTGACATTCATTAATATTTCCTTTTTTCAAGATTTGGGATGATCATAGCATTTTTCTGGTGATAATTGGCCATTTAGGACCTTATTCATGAATTCTAGTAGTTTGTATCTTAAGTTGTCTCCAGAGTTTGAAAAGTTCCTGGGCTTCTATGGTTCTTGCATTATTTAAGTGTTGACTCTAAATCTTCAAGGTAAAGGAGTCTGTTGAATTATTTGCAGATAATGGTTCTGAAAGTGGGTTGTCATCAATTGTTCATAATTCTTTATAGTGTTTAAGCCAGTCCTCCAAAAGTATGGTATTGATCAATTCTTTAAGGTTATTAATCATGTGTCTTATAAATTTATATGTTTGTGTTTGAGGTTTATCCATATTATTTTCTAAATTAGTAATGAAATTGTTTCATTGAGCTCTGTCTTTTACGCGTTTCTTGTTTTGCTATTGCTCTTTTGTATTTATATTCAATTTTATCTTCTATTTTGTTTGTACTTAACCATCTTTTATAGGCCTTCCTTTTTTACATTTATGATTTTCCTGATTTCTGGGTCCCAGTTACAAAAACCTTTTTTTCTTTTCCATTGCTTTTTCATTCCCAAGATTTCTCGGGCTGAATCTCCCAAAATATTGCAGAGATAATTCCTCTCTTTATTAATAGATTTATCTGAGGGTAGTTGCTGTGATATTTTTCATTTATTTTTTGCTGATTCTTTTATTGGAGTCAGATTATGAGCTGACTTAGAACCCAAGTTCTAGGTTGTTTAATGAATACTAATACTTTATTTGTCTTGAGGGAAGTGTATTGATATCACAGATAACGATCTGATTCAATTTCAAAACATCAGAAGACTCTAACATCAAGAATGAATCTACCTATTTTATTATTTGCTTTTGTATAGTCTATGATAGAATTGTCATTGAATTCTTTCTTTGAGACTTGAAAGTAATTAGAATACTTGTGAATTGGTTACTAGCCAAAGCAGAAGGTGTCCCTAGTGATGGGGCTGCTATCTTGAGGCATCTAGGCTTGCCTTTTTTAGTAGATAGCAGGAAAATATAGTTTGAGAGGAAAAAGTCACCCCACTTGCCCTCAAATTGCTTTAATAGCACTTGGTGGGGAAGGGGGGGGAGTAAGAAGTAAGAGAGAGAGAGAGTAGAGGAAAGAAGAGTAGATGACCAGTTTACAGTTATAATATACAAAGTGTATATTGTAGGAAGTAAGATCATGTCTCAGGTTTGCAGGCCCATACTCACCATGTAACTGCATAAAAACTGAAATTAACCTGGCTTTTTATGATAAGATTTCTAAATCTTTCTTATTTGGAATATTTGAGATATAAGTTTATCAAAAATTGAGTTGTTCTTATTATGTTCAAATTTTGTAATGTTTTTATTTTTTCATTTTAATGATTAATGACATGAAATTCTTCAAGCTGAACCTTTACTGAAATATTTATATTTATAGGTGCATAGAAAGATGGCTAAAAGGAAAAGGATCCAAGTGTCCACAGTGCAATGCATCGGCTAAACGATCTGATATTAGAACAATTTATGCAAGGACTCTTAAAGTATGATACCTTAATGGGAAATATCCGTATGTACAAATCTTTGTTATAATGCATTCAAATATAATCATAGCATACTAGTATACTGTTTAATTACAGTAAAACTGCTTTAATAACTGCTACCTAGAGGAATTAATATTAGCATACCAGGGAAGGAGACTTATTGTCGATCCATTCTTCCATTCTCTATATTAGGACAGTTATTTCTTCTGCACTGCTCATAGTGCGGGCGTGCAGAGAATAGAATCTTGGAGAGGCATTCTTACTATTAAGTTAAGGTAAAAGAATTATTGAAGTTCCCACTTATTGGAGGCAAGTGGCTTGAAAAAGTTCCATGTTTGTTTTCTAAAATAAAAAAATAATAAATACAAAAAATTTTTAAAAATTCATAAAAAAATCCTTAACTTAACCACAATATGAATGTACTATAGGTTTACAAATAAACATTTTGTGGGTTGGAAGCCTAAAGATTCCTATTAGCATCAGTCCTTATCAAATTTCTTAAAATTAGCACCTGTACAATTTAGCTTGATCAGATTAATACAGCAAGTATAGTATAAAATAAGTAGTTTGATATCAGTTATATAAATAACAAATATTTGGAATAAATGTTTTATTTCATCATTTATGTGAAAGTGAATTAAGTTTAAATAACAGATTAATAGCATGTGTATTGGACAGCTTACAGTTCTTTCAAGTGTCACATACAGAACAGTAAAATATATAACTACGACAATCCTTTTAAAAAGATAGTGGCAGCCTTTTTTTTTTAAAAAAAAAAAAAATGTGGCTATTTTGTGTGCAATTCGGAATGATAATTTCTCATACTTCAGATGGTTTAACCCATTATCATTCCAATTTAGGTTGCAGCAATGTTTCTGCCTCTTAAGTTCTGTGTTTCCCAAAAGCAATATTAACCTTGTTGCCTTTCATGCCTCTTTTTCACAGGCCTGCCTGACTAAAGAAGGCTCAGCATGCTTAGAAGATATATGGGAACCTGGTTATCCTTTATGGAAAACAAGAAGTTGGCTAGTTTATTGAACATAAATTTTTTTTCGAAATCTTGAACACATTCAAAAATACCTACATAACGAGGTTTCAGATTTTTTTTTTTTTTTTGCTGGAGTGGTGATTTCAGTTGTAATGTATTTATCTGTAATTTTTGAGAGACTTAAATATAAATTTTAATCCTTTTCTTGTATATGCAGTTTTTTTTTTTTTTTTTTTTAGTTAATTCCTTCTGTAGAGCTATGGGAAGTTATCTTGAACTGCATAAAATAAATATAATTTGTGGTAATTATGCTTGTACATAATCTTCTTGATTAAAGAAGGTAATGAGATGACTCTGTAGTGCAATTTGAAGAATAGCAGAACATTGCTCGCTTCGATTGGATAAGACCTGGGTTCGATTGCCGTGTCATGACAATAGGAATCCTTATATGGGCTTTTTCAGTTAAAGGTGAGTTAGCTGATCTCATATGAAGGTAGCAGGGTTTTTCATCCTGCATACAGACAAATTGGCCCTTAGAACACACATAATTTACAGGCAAAAAATACTGTTGTTGGTGATGATGAGCAGTAGATGGCATGGATGGTAGTAGTGTTGTGGTAGGAGAATTAAGTAATGGAGAGAGTGGGATGTATTTATCAAAGTAGAGTAGATTGCCCTCCCATGATGAGTCCTTGGACTCTTTGGAGGTCACATAATAATAATAATAATAATAATCAGTAAATTATAAGTAGTGAATCGTGTTCTTAGAAACTAGTTTCATCCTTTTTGACACTAGTTTCTAAGAACATGATGCAGTGCTTATAATTAACTGAAGAATTCTCTTCTTTAATCAAGAAGATTATGTTCAAGGATAATTACCACAAATCCTTCCTGTATGTGTGGCTATGATAATATTTACAAAAATCCAGTTATTAGTACTGATTCAATATAATGAATACTTGATATTCAAAGTATTACTCCACCTTGCTGTTATCCAAGAAAAGCTTTTAAAGTCATTGGATACACTTGACTTCAATGCTCATGCCTCAAGAAGGAAATAAGACAAATGTATTCTTAAAAATAAAAATTTTATTTTTAATTACAAACTTCCATTTTATAAATGGAATTTAATATACACACTTATAGTGTGTATATTAAAAATATTTTTGTGGTTACTATAACTTTTAATCGTGTGTTATAGTTCTTTTGGAGTGGCTGTTTTTTCAGGTACAGTTTCTCAGATTTATATTCTAGTTTAGCATAGTATTCTTCCACTAGATTTTAAGTTGGCCAGGGCATGGTTTGTCAGACTGGACTTATCATAGTTGTGGTAATGAATGTTTTTTTTTTTTTTTTTTGTAATTTTAAATGGCAGCTTTTAGCAACTTTTCCATCATTAATATGGTGAATTTTTGTTGGTCAAAGAAAGATGGTATTGCAATCTGTTGTGAGGATAGTATACTCTGCTAATGTTTTAGAATGTATTAGGTGTGATTGCATTTCTTGGGGAGTGGGTTGTAAATGGAGAATGATAGTGTATTATTTAGTTATCACATAATTGTCCAGAAAGGGTATGCTATTTTCTTTTTTCAGTGATAGTGTTCTGGGATGTTAAGGTGAGATGTGAGAAAAACAGTCGATGTGTCTGGGCCATGAATTCAAATGGGAAGTACATTATAAATATATCATATGGTGATAATTGATAGTATTGTTGCCAAAAAGTCAAAAGGGGATGATGATTATATACTTTTTTTTTTCCAGATAATGAGTATGAAATATATCTTTTGGTGACAGAGAGAAATTGCTTGTAAAGAGCAAAATATAAAAGCTGACATGATTGATTTGAAATGGAGTGAATTTCTGATATGCTAGGCCTGTTTGTGTATAGTTAGTAAGCCATATGATGCAAGCAGTGGGCAGAAGGTGGGGGGGGGGGGGGCAGAGGGAGCAGGATAAGTTGAGTAATATGTAGTTTTCTTCTCTGAGCTGGTAGGGTTTGAGTATCACTGTCTTTATGAATGGTGTGTCTTATTACAACGTTCATCTTTCATTTGTGATGTTGAGAATAATAGTAGCACTGGTGTTATTTTCCTCTCATAATGAATATTTTTTTTTTTTGTTTTGTTTTATAGTTTCTTGAGGGGTAGCAAATTGACCTTGTTGGAATAGTTTCAGAATTCACTTAGATGAGAATGTTCACTAAGTCAAGCCTAACATTGTTAGCGATTTCAGATTACAAGTTTGCAATGCCCTGTTTTATTCAGACAGGGCATTTTGGTTAACTTTTTGCATTTATAATAATACAAAAGCTAATCAAAACAACACTAGTTATTTAGTGGAATTTTTTTTATTAATTATCATATTAAAAGATAAGCTTTGAAGTAGCTTCAGCAGGAATCTAGAATAAAAAGAAACATCAAACTAAAATTACCACAAGTTGATTCATGTACCAGCTTTTACAACTTTTTTTAATGAAATAATTTTTAAAAAGTAGTAATGCCCTTCAGTCATTTTTTCTACCTCTCTGCAACTCTTAGGTCTTAGACACATCTGAGCGGGATCGAGCACTTAAAGAACTGGAGAAACAGTCTGAATATAGAAGGCGGGCAGAACTTGAGGTTGCACAAACAAAACTCAAATATCACATGGTGCTTCAGGAATGTGAACGTCTTAAAAAAGAATTAATGGAAACTAAAATGCAGCTACATCATTTAAGGTAATTATATATCAATTTTTTTTTTCTTATTTATAGTTGTTTTCAGATTTTAATAAATTTACCGAGGAGAAAAACATATATACAGAGCCCGTCAAAAAAATTTATACACACACTTCAGCAAAAGAAAAACCTGTATACAAATTGTAATACTAAATTTATACAGACATCAAGGAATGAATACACGTTACCTTTGACTTCTACAATTACACGAGGTGCTCAAAGTGTTTACCATTAGCGTCCAGACACTTATTATTAAGGCGAACTACTGCTTGGGTAATGTTGGCCAAAGTGTCCAGTGGGATTGCTGCGCATGCCATTTCAATTTCTTTCTCATTATGGCTGGTTTTCTATGATACACTACATCCTTTAGAGTGCCCCATAGGTAGAAGTCCAAGGGTGTTAAATATCAGAACGTGGGGGGAACTCAGCTGCACCTCTTTGTCCTATCCATTGTCCCTGCAAACTCATCGAGGTAAGCTCTCACGTCTCGGTGGTTGTGCGTCATCTTGTTGGAAGAGAAATTGATCATTCCCATAAAGTGCATGAATGGCAGGTAAAATGGATGTGCATAGCATGTCTAGGTTACACTTGACCAGTAATAGTACCTTCAAAGAAGAATGGTTCTATTAAACCCCTAGATGACAATCCACATCAATCATTGAGCTCTGGTAAATTGACTGCCTTGTCCATATGAACCCCCCAGATTTTCTTGAACCCAGTAAACACAATTATGCTGATTCACTGTTCCATTAAGCTTAAATTGTGCTTTATCAGATCAAACCATCTTCCTCACAAACTCCTCATCCTCATCTACCATGCATCGAAACCACTTGCAATACTGCATTCTTCAATCAGTATCGTTTTCATTCATTGCATGTAATAATCATGGGATGTAAACTTTCCATTTAGCTGCTTTAAGAATGCGCCATATGCTTGCACTGCTAACTCCTGTCTCATGTGCACATTGTGTGGTAGACTTCTGTGGTGAGCCTGTAAACTGTTTCAACACTATAGCTGAGGAAGCAGGACTTGTTGCCGTGCAAGGCCTCCCAGATCTTCCCTTGTGCACATCACACATGGTACCATGGGTCTCAAACTTATCATGAATACATGCAATTGTCAGGCATGGAGGTTGTGTTGCAAACTCAGGCTTCCATTGTTGTTGAACTTCAACAAGATTCTCAAATTTGAAATACCACTTTTAAATGATCTTGCCTTCCTCGAATGACGATTGTGCCTCGCCAATTTTGTTTGACTCTCCTACCGGTCATGTGTTGATGCTAGTATTCATGTGAGTAACAACATCTTTTGAGAGAACATCATACTACACATTGTTACTGTAATTCGATCCAACTTGAAAAAAAAAAGTCCACAGATGACATCTGTTGAAATGTGTATACATTTTTTTGACGGACTCTGTATTTACTTAATAATTTAGTATTAATTTTCAGGACCAAAAATGTTCTCAAATGAAAGCTGTTAATTCACAATACAACAGCAGTTTTCTCATCATCATCATCATCAAATTGTACCCTCAAGGGGTGTACAGGATATGACAGTAATACATGAAAAAATTACATCATTACTAACTTCCTATCTACAATTTTCCTCCAAATCAGTCTGTTACTTGTCAAGACTCCAACATTATCAGATCTTATATTTCTATCATCTAAGGCACTTTGTACCGTATCAATCCACCTATATCTTGGTCTTCCTCTGGGTCGTTTTCCTGCCAACCTGGCAGAGAACACTTGTTTTGCTAATCTTTCCTCTCCCATTCTATTTAAGTGACCATACCACCTGAGATTAGCTCTGCTAACGCATTCCTGGATGCTGACAATGTCAAGTTCTTTCCTAATATCCTCATTTTTAATATGATATTGCCATTGATGCCATCTGTTCACGCCTCTAATCTTTCTCAGGACTCTCATATCTGTGGTCTCTAGTCTTTGGTCAAGTGTTTTACTTCTGACCCAGCTCTCAGATCCATAAGTTAAAACTGGTTTGAACACTGTCTTGTATACAGTTAATTTAGTGTTCCGACTAATTTCTCTCTTATTCCATATGAATTTATTCAATTGACTTCCCACCATACCAGCTTTGCTGATTCTGTTGTCTATTTCTATATTTAATTTATCATTTTTACTGAAGATGGTCGGTTCTCCGCATTCCTTTAAAGGCTATGTGGAGGTCTCCCCTCAGTTATACAGCTTTGACCCTTAAGCACCAGCAGTTTTCTCTTTGATTGATAAGATTGAAATATACAGAATTAGAAAGAAGATACAGATAACAATTTTGAAAAGAATTCTTAAGAATTTAAATAAATTATTTCAAAACAGTTAATTTCTGATTGGTTTCTTCTTTCTGGATATTGAACATGATCATTTTCTAGATCCATGACTCTGTCCGTTTTTATGGCATGAAAATATCAACAGTATTACTCTTATTTATTAGGATAGCAAATTGGTTTGCTGAAAGCAAATGTTACAGCAATAGTTCAAATATAGTTATTCAACTTTAGTGTACCAGTACTGTAGCTGAATGGATATTTTAAAAGAAAAATAAACTTAATATTTGATTTGAATATACATAGTGCCTTTCTATGATATTCTGTATGTATGTATATATGTATATACAGAATGTGTCAGGAGAAATATGCACTAATTTGAGAGAACTTTCATCATCGTAATGCTAATTACGGATATAGACCATATTGATCTGTTTCAATCTCATAATCCATCTACCATCTCCTTTTGAGTTCTACCTGGCCTTCTCTTTTCAATTCGGTTACATTTTATTAATTGTTTAGAATAGTAGGTGTTAGGCCATTTGGTTTACACGTTCTATCCAATTTTGTTTGTAATTGTATAGTTTTTTCTAGTGATTTTATTTATTATTATAATGCCCTCCATGGAGTCAACGTACTCATTATGGGAGGTTCATTCAACTGACAACATATTTATCATATAGAATCTTAAAATCCTTAATGCTCCTTCCATTAACAACACATTCTGGATGCATTCCATTCGCTGACAATTCTCCATGTAAAAAATCTACTCCTCACACCCTTCTTCACCACACTTTTACATAACCTCCAGGAATGACCTCTGGTTCCTCCCCTCTTATCTTCTACTCTTTTTATAATCCCCAGAGGGGATTATAAAAAGAGTAGAAGATGAGCGGGGAGGAATTTTAAAATCCTCTCACTAACTTAAACATCTCTATCATATCACCTCTCTTCCTCCTATCCACCAAACTCTGCAATCCACATTTCTTCAGCCTCTCTCTCTCTATAGCCAGCATTCCAAACTCCTGATATTGTCTTAGTCACTCCTCTCTGGACCCTCTCCAATGTCTCCACATCACATTGAAAACCAGATGACCAGATCTGAGCACAATAGTTCAAGTGTGGTCTGACCAGTGCCTTATACAGTGGTACAAAAACTTCCTTATCCTTGCATGTTAGAGTACTTCTTATCATAGCAGCACTACGACAGGCAACCTTTGCAACTCTAGCAGTATACCCTCTAAACTTCAGTCTACTGTCAACCATCACTCCCAAATCTCTAATCTCATCCACTTCCTGTGGTACAGCACCATTGATATAGTGCACAGCCTTATATTTCTGCACTCCAAAATGCAATACCTTGTACTTATTGATATTAAAACTGCAACCCCCCCCCACTCTTTTGTCCAAGTAAAAAGTCTATTCAAATCTTCCTGAAAGTATTCAGCATCAGCAGTGCTACTTATAATTCTTTCCAACTTTGCATCAGCAGCAAATAACTGAAGATCCCCCAGTCAGTCTACGTGATATATCGTTTACAAACAAGTTAAACAGTAGGGACCCAAGAACAGAACCCTGGGGGCACACCACTGGTTACCCTTCATTTTTGAGACTGCTCCATCATATAAAATCTGCTGGTATCATTCAGAAAGCCAATCTCTGATCCATCTAACCAATATATTATCTATTCCCATCCTCTGCAGCTTGTACATCAACTTTTCATGTGGTAATCTATCAAATGCTTTTGCAAAGTCTAAGAATATCACTGTATATGATTCTCCCTTATCTAACACACTCATCACCTTATCATAAAATGCAAATAAATTACTAAAACAGGACCTACCATTTACAAATCCATCTGACCATCATAAAGAATGCTATATTCATCAACCCAATTCTGTATTCTATTCCTTACCAATCTCTCCAACACCTTGACCACAACTGCAGTTATACAGACTGGTCTATAGTTGGAAACTTAGAACCATGCTTGTGGAGTGGTACTATTTTGCCTTCTTTCCACTCCTTAGGAATCCTACCCACTGCAAGACTTTCATTAAATAATCAGGTCAAGGGCATAACTGACTGTGGTGCACATTCCTTAAAAATACATGGTGATATGTCATCCATTCCCACAACCTTATTCACATCTAACACAACCAACATCTGATACACCTCTGTTTCTTTCACTTTCAGGTCTCCTAATACTTGCCTCTCTTCTCTATATTGTACTGGATCATTTATGCCAATATGATATACGCTGATAAAGTGCTCGTTCAATAATTCCACTATATCCTTTGCAGCTGTTAGTCTGCTGCCATGATATTTACCATGCTCGTCACCTTTCTACCATGCACTTTATACTCTGCATGGATCTGATCCCCACCAACTGTCTTGTACCTCCTCCATAACATTTTCTTTTCCAACGCAGCTTGCTTGATATTGCTGTTCATCCATTTCACTCCCACTCTACTTACTCATTTAACCCTTGGTATGCAGTCATACATTGCTTTTGTCAGATACTGCCTTGTGAGTTTCCATGCATTGTCAGCATCTTTTTTGCTCAGTTCATCTACCCAATGTACTGATGCTAATGGCTACAGAGCTTCCTATAATCACCTGCTTTATACTTCCACATGCATCCATTTTTGACAATGACCTTTTCTTGTTTCATCACTTCCCAGACAAGTACCTCATAATCACTCTCACCAACTGGCGGCAGTGTCAACACTTCATTAACAACTACATCTTGTGAAGTTATCACCAAATCCAAAACATTCAAGCCTCTAGTTGCTTTAATCACATGCTGTTTAAGATACTTATCTCTCAGAAATTCCACAAACTCACTCTCCTTCCAGTTATATTCCTGTAATTAAAGTGTCACATCAGGATCACCTTCTTTTTACTCAACTAATTTGCCTAAACATTTCACAGTCAGTATTTTCTTCATTCCCTGGCCTATAATAGCATCCTATCAGATATAATAACCTGTTTATTTCAACTTCGCACCACACAGATTCAAAATCTGTATATGCACTATCAACTTCCACACCTTGCAGACACATTTCCTCTGCAATCATTAACAGCACCCCCCCCCCCCTACTTTTCACATCTCTATCCTTCCAGAAAATTATGTATCCTTCTAATTCTATTCCCGACATCACATCTCCTCAGACAACAAAGTTTCACTTATTCCAATTACTTTTGGGCATACCGCCTCAAACAATGCCACAAACTCAGTTCTCTTGTTTTGAATACTCCTTACATTTGTGTATAAACATAACAATCACTGTGTGTTTGAAGCCATTCTACCAGCACCAACAGTCTCTATTCCAGCTGCTATACTACTCTCTCTCTCTCTCTCTCTCTCTTCAGTTTGACGACTCCCGTTTTCCTGATCCTGACTGCAATTTCCATTCTTACATGTCTTGTCCTCACCTTTATGCATTCCATCACCTTATGCTGCTGCAACCACATCTTCAACCTCATATCCATCTTCCTCCTGCTGTACAGTCTGTTGATTTGTGCTATCCTGTTTCTCAGGTAAACTCTGATCATTTGCTACATCAACTTCTTGACTCTGTGCCTTCTCAGAAAACAGTAGCCTTTTCATTTTTTAGTTCTTTTAAAATATCTTCATTCTTTTTTTTTTGTCTAATAATATGCATTCTTCTTCTCCCCAACTAAGTCATTTGTGTCCACGTCTACCACTAATTCTGTTGTCCGGTATTTCCTTTTCTGCAACACATCAGTTATTTGCTTTATTGTTCCACCAGGAAAGCATGTTTTGTGCACTTTATTACTAATCACACCTCTAATGATCTAAAGCCCCATACACTGATATGACTATCCTTTGACTCTTTCTTTATAAGATTAACTTCCTCCTTCTCCTTGTCGTCAGCCAATCCCTCCTTTAGCTGTTTAATATCCTCTTCCAGATGTTTCATTTCACTTTTCATTTTCACTAACTCCTGCCGAAGCTCTTCTACTACGGGCTTGACGTTTGCTCCCATTTCTAATCACTAATCTATCCAGATACTTTTCCCATACGTTAACGATTTTCTTCTTGTCGTTTACTCAAACAGTCCACAGATCTTTCACATTTTTCGGTGCATACATATAGCAGTTTTCGCAATGCATCCACTGCAAAAAATCCAAGGCAAAGCCAGACTTTCATACAGAAGCCTTCCGTGCCTGGCATACATTTCTTTATGAACACCGTCTTTTAGAAGCTGAAGTAGTACATCAAACAAGTAACAAAACACAATATAAACAACAAAAAAATTTCAACAACAACACCACTGAAGGACACTATTATCCAAACGGGAAAAAAATGGAGCACAATTGCGACAAAAAACCACCTATGCACTAATTAAACACTGTTTTTTTAGCAAGTTCACTTGTGACACTAGCGCCACGTTTTTTAGTTCTTTTAAAATATCTTCATTCCTTTTTTTTTGTTTAATAATGTGCATTTTGCAATCTTCTCATGAATCTCATTTCACTTGTTTTTATTCTTTATCTTGTTTGTTTATTGCCCAAATTTTGCTGCCATATAATAATGTGGGTGCTGCTAAAGTATTGTATATTTTCAAGCATGTTTCTTTTGGTGCAATATTTGGATTGAGTGTTATTTATCAGGCCTATAATTTGTAAAAAATTTGAAGTTTTTTTATTTTATGTTTTTTCTCCTTCATATGATATTTCACATCCAAGATAACTGAAAGTATTTATCTATTCTGTTATTTTATTATTAACTGTTTTACTTCAAACTGGAGTTATCCCACAAAATGCCATTGTTTTTGTTTTATCTATGGATATTTTCATTCCAAACTATTCTACTATATATGTTTAAATTATATATTGTTCTTTGTAAATCGTCTTCCTTATCTGATATTATTACTGATCATCTGCAAATAATAATGTATTTATTTTGTTCATATTAATAAATATTTCATTAATATAAATATTGAAAAGTGTGGGAGACAGAGGGCATCCCTGTCTTGCTCCTTGGTTTATAGATTGTGTTAAAGAATTTTTTTCATTTATTTTATTTTTATTTCATTATCTTTTTTATATATTCAATATTGCATGCAGTAAAATATTAGGTATATTTATTCTTTTTAATATATCAAACAGTATATATCTTTTTACTTTGTCAAATGTTTTTTCATAATCTATAAGCAAAAGATGAGTTTCTAAATTACATTATCTTCTTTTCTCTATAAGTAGTTTTAAAGCTGCATTCATTGTAGACCATCCTTTTAAGGAGGAAATGTAGCCTGTTGATACATTTCTTAAAGAATGGGAGGTTGTACTCAGTGGGAAAACAGTATGGTTCCGAAGATTAATGAAGGAAGCTGATACGAAGTTACTTCGATGTGTTCGAATCTGGCCACTGACCAACACCCATACAGTTTAGAAGAAAATAGAGGAATGGTAGCAGCCAATTCATAGGAACAATGCACATGCAAGTACCTATAGAAAAGATGCATTGCTGAAACAGAGCACCTATGATAAAGTGATTGAAAGGAATCTAGTAGGGAAGGGTCATCTATTAAGCAGATTGTCCTCTTCTGAATATCATCAAGAATTCTTAGATATCTTTAGTACTCCACCTCAAATGTGGGAACAGTACTCCAAAGTTGGATGGATCTGAGACTTATATAGAGTGTTAGAAGTTAAGAGGAAGAGAAGTAATGTTTAGAACAAAAAAAGAATACCAAGCTTTTTTTAGAGGATAAGGAAGTTATGTGAGTAATATGTTTGTACCAGGATAAATTGGATGTGACAGTCAACCCAAGAAAAGAAAGTTCATCTTGAAAGGAAACTGGAACATTTTCAAAAATGAGAGGGGGATGAGGAAGGATTTTTCTTGTAGATAATAAGGTAGGTTTGAGGTTTTTTTGGCATTGAAATTTATTATGTTGTCTTCACCCCATTTCAAGATGTTGAGGAGGTCAGTGTTCAAGTTGGTTGCTGATTATTGAAGATCTCGAGGTATCTAAACATTAGGGTACTGCAGGGTTTTATCAAATGATGAAGAGTACTGTCATCAGCAAAGCTGTGAATAGGATTTGAAATCAGAGAAAGGAGGTCATTGATGTAAAGGAGGAAGAGTATGGGTGAGAGCACAGAACCCTGAGACACTCAAACATTGATGGGGAAATCTGAGATGAAGCCATCCACCAGGACACAATGAAAAACCAGTGAGGAAGCTAGCAATCCAATCACAGAGTATAGAAAGGAGTCCTCAGTGCCAGACACGATCAAATGCCTTAGAAATATTGAGAGCAATAACATCAGTTTTTACAAATCTTTTCATGGCCTGAGGTGAGATTAGTTAAGAGATCTGTAGAATGAGAATGACAGAATCCATATTGTGATTGCAAATGAACTGATGAATCTCCAAGTAATGAAGAAGTTGGTTATTGATAACCATCTCCATCACTTTTGAAAGGATTGAGATGAGAGCAATGGGACGATAGTTAGATGGCTGACTTTTGTCTCCCTTTTTGGGTACAAGATATGGGCTTGCTTCCATGCTGTTGGGTAGATACCAGTAGAATATGACAGTTTATGTAGATGATATAGGATGGGTGTCAATTCTGAAGCACAAGTCTTGAGCATAACTGGAGGAATATATGGATCAGGAGTCTTATTAGTATCAAGATTAATCAGGGTTTCTCTGATGTGATTGATGATTGAAATGATTGCTGATTTACCAATTTCAGATATGTTTGCCATATTCATTGCAGTCTCTCTTTCAAGTATTAGTTATTCTTTTATGTGCTTTTATCAATAATACTCGAACATTCTTAGGTAGCTAATGATTTTCATTACTTGATGAGACTACGATCCCATTATTAAAATTTAGAATCTTGAAAAAATACTATATTTGGTCTCTGTAGTAGGGTTTTTGAAATATCCAACCCTTAACTCATATAAAATGGAGTGTGTATTTTTATATAATTTATTTAACTTCGATATAACAAATAAAATTAAACATACTCATGCCGCTTGTTGACTGGAAGCACATGCACATAAAGATTGATGTTTGGGACAAAAAATATATAATCGATAAAATATGAGGAGGGAAAAAAATCCTTAGCCCACCTACAGTATGAATGTACTATAGGTTTACAAATAAACCTTTCATGGGAGAGACCAACATGTGCACGCGCACACACATAGAGTTCATATTTGAGTATTTCTCTTCAGATATCTATTTCAGTTGCCTTCCCACAGTTTAGTTTTCTGATGCTTTTTTCCCCCCTTAAACCAGTGGTTCCAAACCTTTTTTTCTACTTTTAAACCCATTTTTACCACTTTTTTCCACTTTTGACCCCTTTTAAACCCATTTCTATAAATTGTACGTACCCCTTGTTTTTAAAATAGCTGTTTTTAAATACTGACATTTATTGTTCCATAAGTAACGTTTTGCATTTTGTTTACTTTACTTGTTTTTCCACCACTACTAATTATTTTTCATATACCCCTGAACGGCCGGCACATATCCTCAGAGGTACGTGTACTAAACTAATGATATGCACTGATTGCATTTTTCTTTAATATTTTCTGTACTGCTTATGCCATTTTAACATTTTAGACATTCCGAATATATGTTTATTGAATTCAGTTCTGTTCAATTTTTGTTGCTTTTTCCTCCATTTCTAAACTTTGCCACCATCATTATATTTATTTTCTATATTTTTACCAACATCTCATGATTTTTGTTTAGCTACTATACACATAGCTTACATTTTTCTCTCTATTCTCTCTGGGTACTTACTGGTTGTGAACTCTGACATTTCTTCTTTTTGAGACCTTCCGCTTTAATTTCTTGATTCCAACATGAAGGTACTGATTTTTCAATCCTCGTGAACATCTGCACCACTTGCTTCCCTAGCTGAGTCATTCAATGTTTATCTCAGAATTTGCCATTATCTGAAGGTTTGTTCCTTGATTCCAGGCTTCTTCACTTTTTTTTTGTCTAACTGTGAACCATGTAGAATTCATAATCTGAATGTTGCTTGACTTTGACTGTTCCAAAGTAACTTGTAATTGCTTCCTGTTTCAGGTTCCCAAGTGCATTGGTAATGTATTAGTTCACTTTTTTCTTTAAAATCCAACATTCCAAAGGAAAAAAGTGAACTTATACATTACCAATGCACTTTTCGCCAATCATAAGGTATTATATAATATGTATTGTTTAAAACACTTCTTTTCTTGTTTAATAATTTTATCCTTTTGGGATGTATACTCAGATAACACATGCATCTATGTATATGTTTATTCATAATTACTGTCATGTTCACTTGTATATACTGATTTTGACATTTGACATTGACAAAAACAAGAGTCTTTGTATTTTTCTGAGTTATTGTCAATATACATATTTGTAAATTAGTGCTTGTATATTATTTTTTATTTCATAAGATCTACTGACAAAGTGATAGAAAGAAATACCCAAGATTTCACTCCTAAGTCATCTTTATCAGTCTCACTTCAGAAAACATTAACTATATGTAAAGATGGAGGCTGTCGGGTACTTGCGGTTTCGGATACCTTAGGGATGGTTATTGTTTCACAACCTAGTATTAACAGTCTTTTTCCAGGATTTGGAATTAAAAAGGTATGAGAATTATGTCTGTTACTCTCTCTCTTTTTGCTTTTTTTATATCATTTTTGTACCTTCCGTAATATTTGTAATTTTAATATCCAGTGGACTTTTTTTTTAAATAAATCTGCACCTAGAACATTGTTGCAGAGCTTATAGTAAAAGTAGCATAGAATTGTTTCAGATTAAGAATGGGTAATAAAATCTTTTAATACAGTAAACAAACTGTTGAAAACAGTTTGTTTACTGTATTTGTTTACTGTAGAGACCAAAGTACAGTTTGTTGTATTATGTTTACTACAGTGAATTTTTTTAGAATAGCACTGATGTTATGGGACTTGGGTTGTGACTTTATAGTGAGAGTTGACTGCATCTGTAGCTTACAGTTTGTAATGTAAGCTACAGATGCTAAGAAATGTTAAATTTCAATTCTTTCTGTTGTAACGTTGATTGACTGAGACAAAAATAAATATTACAAATGGTGGATGAATTGATTTTTCATAACAGTCCAAAGAATGAGAGCTTACAGAATGTTTACATCAGTATTATGTACAGATTTAGCAGAACAGTTAATAATTTAATTTGCTGTCTAAAGAGTATTCACTTCACTCAGATTTACTGTCTTGACATTTGTGATTGTAATGAATAACAGCAATTAGCACCTTCCATTCATGGTAAAAATAACAATTCAAACAAACTAAAAATTGCAATATACATGCTTACTGTTGCCATTACATCTGTATAATTCTATTACATCTATGTAAACATCTATGCCTTTTGCAGAAATGTTACTTTTCATTTCATTTCCTCAGAAACTTCAGTTTTTTCCCCATACCTTCTCCAGTGAATCTCCTAGGCAGACCATTCGGTCAGGCCTGTTACCTTTTCCTTTTTGTTTCACTTGACCTTCTAGGTAGACTAGTTGCTTCAGCAAAGTTAATTTCAACTGTTAGTTGGTCTCCATTGCTAACCTCTAGTTCAGGTCTGGATACTTGCTGTTGTAATGTCATGTTTGTGCTGAGTTGAGTTTCAGGCTGATCAAGTATATCAGAAATTACATCATTATTATGCACAATTAGCTCACTTGCAGATGTTTGTACTCTATTAGGAAGTCTTATTTCATTTGGTACACACTACTTTTCCTTTAGTCGCCTTCTTCCAGTATATGCAGGCTTACCGTTGCTTCTGACATTTCTTTTTGTGTTCATCAGGGATATCTCACCCTTTGAAAAATCACAAGAGAAGTGATATTTTTCCATGAAATTAGTTCCAAAAATGATGTGAGAACCCGAGTTGGATGTTGAAGGAATAACAAGTAAGTCTTGCCAGACACAGAAGGTAATAAATTTCAAAAGGAGTTTTGAAATTTATTACCTTCTCTGTGAGGAATATGTCCAAAGTTAGAATCCCATCTGTTATTCGAGTAGGTTCCTCTAACATAGGAACAATTCCTGGTAATATGCCCAGCTTTGTTGCATCGAAAGCATTTGAGAGGATCTCTACGGTCCGTGAGGTATTCTCTCTTAGCCTGAGAGGCAATGGATATCTGTTGATTGACGTTCTCTGCTCCTTGTACCACTTTATCTAGATTAACTAATATGAGCTGATTTTGCTTTTCTACTTCCTGTTTGATCGTCTTGTTGATCTTATTCACTGTGGGGGTTGTGGTCTTCTTGAGACTTCATAGTGATGGCTGCCAGTTGTTTCACTACTTAATCAAGGCAATCCATCACTGGTTGCTGCAATCTCTTTACTTCTTGGTGAACTAGGGATTGCACTTCTTCCATTAACTTCTCCTTGTTGGATTGGTCTTCATTTGCAGACAGGTGATTATAGTTTATAGATTTCTCCCCAACAATTTTCTTCTTCCCTTTTTCTTTTTTATTCTCTTTTCCGGTGTCAACTAAGTTTAGGGAACAACCAGTCCCTTCAATGACATTCACATGGCCTACATTGGATAAGGAACAAATGTCTCCTATCATTTGTTCTCTTTCCTTGACAGCTTTAAGGCATTCTTCTAATGTAGTAATTTTTTTCTTTAGGCCATCTCTCTTAGCTCTGGCCTTACACCTTGATGAAACTGTTGAAATATGGCCCAATCCAAATGAGGTTTGTCTACATTGGATACATTTAAACTATTAGAAAGCATTAACATGCGATTATAAAAATCGGTAATGCTTTCTTTATCTCTCTGTGTGATCTTCTGTAGCTTCCATAGGTTTTGGACCAATACTCCTCAGTTTAGAAAATTGTGATATTAAAACGTCTTTGAATTTTGTGTACGCTAATGTTTCTTTAAGTACTGGAGATGAATACGGAAACGTCTTTGCTTTACCAGTCAATTTACTTCGGAGTAATATCAATAACTGGAAGTCGGTTATTGATAACTGACTTCCAGTTTGCTATTTCTCTGAGTTTTTCAACAAAAGAGAAAAAAGACAGTACATCATCCAATTCCTCCCCTGAAAATTGAGGAAAGACCTGCTGGGGGTTTACAGTTCAGAAGAACTCACTGTCCTCCATTCCCATACTGGACGCAAGAGCCATATTGGTTTATCGGTTACAATTCTAATTAATCAAAACTTTAAAATTGAAATTAAGTGAGACACAATTCCTTGCCTGATTCGTTTCACAACCTGCTCACCGCGATTCACTCAACTTTGTTACTAAAGTTTTAAGAATTAATCCTTCTTAAATTAATTTCGAAACTTAATCAATACTCATGAATCAACAATCCTGTCGACTGCACCATTTTGTTGTGACGTCTTTCCTCTTTGTTGTGTATTCTATTTTCACCTGAATGCAGTATTCAGTCATGAGACAGTCTAGGCGTAATCTCTATATGGGTAATACGGTATAAGAGTTAAAACAATAAGGGAGGTTATCGATGAGGTTGGTAATTCCCTAGTTCTTTCTGCTGATTGATTCCATTTTCAGACACAAAGAAAATTAATTTAGCTGTGCCACTCTGTGTCCATGGTTGTAAGAATAATGTTAAGGAATCAATCATCAGCAAGTATAATGCTACAGTAATCTAAATAAGACAGAACTTTCCTTAGACAAATTACTTTTAAGTTATATAGCAGTCGTGGTTCTCTAATCTTTCTTTACTTTCACATTAAATAGAGTTCCCGCTTAGATCCGAACTGTTAAAATGAGCAGTGCAATGAAATGAACTCAGGCAAGCACAAGATTCAAATTAAATAAAAACATTTAATACACTAATACATGAATTTACATTAATCAACGAAGATCTAAACATAACTAAAATGATCATGAAATAAAGAAGTTCTTATTAAGACAATAGCAACTTCACAGTAGAGTATACTCAGCATGGTTAAATTCTTAACATATAGATTTCTACCCTTAGAGTTATAAGTTTCTTAACACAACCTTTAGACAAAGGTTATCTATTCAATATACTTCAATTGTTAACTCTGCTTAGCCGTTCAGGATATACAAAGCACATATCGCTAAATACACTCGATCAATCAATCTATTACAGTAATTCTTAAGTCAGTTTCTAACTTATATCACATTCAAACTTGAACTGTCATTAAGGCAATACACTTCCTCTTTATTGTAATTACATTCACAAAAGACAGAAAGGATTTCCTTACCGGGATGGTTGATATACTTTGCTTATCATCATGTGTTCTGGAAAACACTTCCTTGTTTCTCAATAGCTTTCTCTCTTAGGTCACTTTAGTTCAATATGATCCAGATTCACCATAACGATCTTGTCGGTTCGGGAATATATGCCTGCTTCACTCAAAAATGAATATCCTTCAGATTTCCTTGGCAATCCCTGTTATGCCTCTCGTCCTTCACATTTATAAGATGAGGGAATAAGAATCAGGATACGAACAAAAGCCTGCAAAAGAGTAAGAGAAAAACAGAGAGAGCTCCCCTGTCTTTTCAACCCAGTTATCCCATTCGCGCCTCTCTCTTTTCCTTATTTAACAGCGCATGTCCCCTCCTTCCTTCTTCGTGCCAAAATCTGCTTCGTGGAAGTTTGTTAGCTCGGGATAGTAACTAGCACCAAAATGTGCGCTGGCAAATAACTTCGTAATTTCATACAGCATATAATTTCTGTTATACTGGCTATGTCCTTGGCGATGGTTTACATACTCAGACTAAGTTCTGAGTTCCCGTGCACATTTCACATAGGATATATATACTCCACAAAGAATTAATACAGGATAAATAATTAACAACTATTAGAACATACAATTATTTTATGATTATGGAATATACATTAGTAAGTGATTAATTTACTATTTGTCTGATGAGCAAATTTGGCTCAGGGAATGGCAGACTGTGTTAAATCCTGAATGAAACACTATTATATTATAATTCCTTTCATTCAGAATTTAACATAGTCTGCCATTAAAGGAATTTAAAAAGAGTGAGGAGGATTACAGTCAGGAATATTATATATGTATTTTTTTTTTTTAAATCATTTTTGGAGTTTGATATTTTAAACATGGTTATTGATGGAAATTATTCATGAGATCTTAATTTGGTTATGCTCTCCTGTCTGTTACATCTCTTATAGGTAGAGGTGTACATCAGATTATGGTGAGTTTTTTTAGTACAGATGTATATCTGATGACATTTCTTTAATGTGCATACCCTGGAAAGTGTTAAGGATGTTTTAGATTTGTTTGATATATGGAAGGGGAAGAGAATTTTTAAATTCTAGATTCCTGTTTTGAAATCTAGTCATGGATTGTTTGACTTTGTGTTTTAAATTCTGTGGTTTATTTGAATGCACTGTGAAAGAGATTAATGTAACAGATCTTTTGATACTGTTGGAACGTCCTACCTAACTGACTGTTCCATTTTTGTTGGTTTGTTAATCTTATCTTTACCTCTTTAAATTCTGTTTTTATTCATTAGTTGTTGATTGATGCTCATCTGAATATAAAGAAATTTATATTATACTGCGCCACCCTATATTCAGATTAGTCTAAATAATATAGAGGAATCAATCATCAACTATACTTATATTATCACTTTATCTTCAGGCCGAGGTTATTAATAGCTTTTAAGCTTCTGCAAAGGTCCGATTAATTTTATGAGTGGTGCAATGAAAGAAAATCAGACAAACACCAAGTTTAACTCGACAAAACAAAACATTTAATGAGAAATAGTACAACATAAACATACAAGTATAATTATCTGCAAAAGGTTATCCAATTAAAAAATTACATGAATTCACATTCAGATGTTAATAACTTCTCAATTAGGTTTGAGGATCATGACTAATGTTAACATTTCTTAATTCTTAAAGCTTTAGCATTTCCTTCACATAGTTCTCTCTATCTAATTAGATGAGTCATATTACAATTATATTAGCTCAGTTTAAAGTGTTCAGAATAATTACAATCCATTAACTATCAAACATTCACTTTTCAGTTCTCTATGCTCAGTCAATCAAGTTGAGAATAGTTGTTAAAAGTTTAAGCTTCCTAATGTTACTATAATTGATCTTATGACAGGCTACACTATATTCTTTCTCAGTCAGCTAACACTTAATAGATCAACATAATACTTATTATTTCGAGGGGAAAGTACTTCAGTACATCTTACATCCGACCATTAATTGACATAACATCACAGCTAAGGTCAAAATATATCCGACGGAGTTAACTGTTATTGCTTCACACAGGTTATAGAAAGGACAACTCTTACCAGTTTACTGCTTCTACACATCGAATTCGCATAGGCACATTTGAAATTCTTGTTGACTTTTACTTTATGGCAACACAATTCAAAAGAAATCTTCCTCTATAATAACTGAAGTATAGACACAGAAATGCACAAGTCTTGATGCAAGTGGTTTAAGTTATCTACTGATTCCTTATTTTCTTCTATGTATCAACGTCAGTTCTGCACTATTCTTCCACTAAACATTTGGAATTTATCGTGGTATCAGAACTTCCATAAAAATAAATCGAAATGCCTGTTAATTCCTGATCCTTCCTAGTCGATTTACGGCATATATAAATTCCCCCCCTCTGCCACTCGTTACCGCACTCTATGCTCTCTCTATGGCTTCTCCCTGTATCTTACTTTCGTTTTCCGATTAACTCTGTTCTCCTCTTTTCCACCAAAATCTGGTTCTGACCAGTTCAGCTCATAACAGCTCGCTTCTCCCCTTTGTATACAGTACTCACGCACTACCTAAAAATAACTCCATTTTCTTGACAGTGACCAATCAAATCTCATCAGCAAAATTGCTTAAATTTACTTTCACTTTCATTTACAATAATAGAAAACATATATCACAGTTCATTTAGGATATATTTACAAGTTATATAAAGAATTTATACAGAATAAATAACTAAAAAAAATTACAATTATTATTTCAATAAAAATTTAACAGTAAGTGTTTAATTTACAATTTACATAGGAGCAAACTTAGCTTAGGAAATACAATATATGTTAAATCATGAATGAAGTATTAATAAATAATAAAATTCTTCATTCACAATTTAACAAACTGAAAGGAGCTATAATGGAAGTCGTTTCCTGTATTGGTGGGTTTGATATGTTTTGAATTTTAGTTGGTTTTGGTGACATAATTTGTTGTTCTTTTCTGTTTTTAGGGAAGAGTTAATATAGAGTAAATATTGTTAGAAGATTAGCTAAACTATATGGGATTCATGGAACTGATCCCAAAGATGTTTTCCATGTGACCATGTGATAAGTTGGCTTAGTTATTGAATGTGGAATTGAGAAGGGAGCATTCAGATTTGCTTTGGAAATATTGGAGAGGGGTCTATGGCCTCAGCGGACTGCTTCCCTCCAAAAAAAAAACTCCGCTATTTGTTCATGGCAAATCTGCAATACTCTCTCCTCCATCACATGCCCAACAGCTGTTACAGCTGATATTCTTGTAATGAATAGCCTAAATATCATACATAATCTCTTTTGCTCTTTCACCCTGCAGGTTAAAATTTACCTTCTGAATTGGAAAGCACGTCTTGATTACCTTCCTACCCATGTCACTAAAGCCAGTTAAAATTCCAAATATATCAAACCCAACAAAATAGGAAATTATGAAAACTATATTAGTAATCATTCTACAATGTATGCAGTTATACTACAGACCCCCCCACACACACACAATACAACAAAGAATAATTCCTCGTCGTAATCACATTTCAAACCAGGCCTGTCCTTCCTCATTTAATAACTGTCATCATAGAATTCCACAGACAAAATGCCCCATCAACCCTTATAAAACATCCAATGTATGTTTCCCATACATCATCATCATCATCAAATTCCTGCCATGTACCCTCAAGGGGTATACAGGATATAATAGTACTATATGAAAAAAATTACAACATTATTAATTTCCTATCTACAATTTTCCTCCAAATCAGTCTGTTACTTGTTAAGACTCCAACATTATCAGATCTTATATTTCTATTGTCTAAAGCACTTTGTACCGTATCAATCCACCTATATCTTGGTCTTCTTCTGGGTCGTTTTGCTGCCAACCTGGCAGAGAACACTTGTTTTGCTAATCTTTCCTCGCCCATTCTGTTTAAGTGACCGTACCACCTGAGATTAGCTCTGCTAACGCATTCCTGGATGCTGACAATGTCAAGTTCTTTCCTAATATCCTCGTTTTTAATATGATATTGCCATTGATGCCATCTGTTCACGCCTCTAATCTTTCTCAGGACTCTCATATCTGTGGTCTCTAGTCTTTGGTCAAGTGTTTTACTTCTGACCCAGCTCTCAGATCCATAAGTTAAAAATGGTTTGAACACTGTCTTGCACACAGCTAATTTAGTGTTCCGACTAATTTCTCTCTTATTCCATATGAATTTATTCAATTGACTTCCCACCATACCAGCTTTGCTGATTCTGTTGTCTATTTCTATATTTAATTTACCATCTTTAGTAAAAATTGTGCCTAAATAGCTGAAATGTTTTACTTGTTCTCCATTCACAACACGGTTGACATTTTCAATCATTCTTCCTGTACATACCTATTTTCATTGTCTTTGTCTTTTTATTGCTGACCTTCATACCATATCTATTACAACAGCTATTCAATTTAGTCAGAGAATCTTGCAGACTTGTAACAGATTTATTTAGAAGTATAACATCATCTGCATAAAGCAAAGAGCTGACATTAACATCTCCAATTTTGATATCATGTTTAATACCACTTTCCTTCATAATGTGATCCATATAGATAATGAATAACAGAGGGGATAATGTACATTTTTGTCTCACACCAGATTTAACATTAAACCATCTTCCTGTACTTCCTTCAATTCTAACTGCCGATTAACAATTCAAATACAGACTAAGTATTGCTTGATATAATGTTCCATTGATACCATATAACAGTCGCGTATTGAATAGCTCCTCTCATGGTACCTTGTCATATGCCTTTTCCAGATCGACAAAACTTAAATACAGATCTTTGTTATATTCCTATGCTTTCTCAACTATTTGTCGTAAAGTGAAGATCTGATCCTGACAGCCTCTATTTGGCCTGAATCCAGCTTGTTCTTCACCAAGCTTTTCTTCCACAATTCTTCTCAACCGTTTCTCAAGTATACTTGCATAGATCTTGCCAGGAACACTCAGTGGGGAAATATCTCTGTAATTCTCACATGCAGTTTTATATCCCTTTTTATATATGGGTACTATGAGAGCTCTACTCCAGTCATTGGGAATTCGTCCCTCTGTCCAGGCTTTCTGAACTATGCAGCAGCCACTGCAAGACTTTTATACCACCATACTTCAGCATTTCTGGTCGAATATCATCTACTCCTGCTGCCTTTCCACATTTCAAGCCCTTTGATGGCTTTTTCTACTTCTAGTATGGATATGTATTCCTGACTGCATGCCTGGTCAGTGTTTTTTACCACTGTGCTGTCATCACTGCTTGTTTCATTTAGCAGTTTTTCAAAGTAATTACTCCATACTTCAATGATATCTTTTTCTCCTGTTTTCATGTCACCTTTATCATCTCTAATTCCTTTTACAGCACTCTTTCCTCCATTCTTAAGCTTCTTCAACAACCTCCAGAATATTTTGCCACCTTCTTGATATTTATTTTCTGTATTCTTGCCAAAGTCCTCCCATGACTTTTGTTTAGCTAGTTTTACACAGTGTTTAGCATTCTTGCATTTGTCTCTATATTCTCTAAGAGCACAAGCTGACTTATTTGACAGGAACTTTTGGTATGCTTTCTTCTTTTCCTTCACTGCCTTTTTAACTTCCTGTGTCCACCAGGGAGTTCTGATTTTTTTATCCTTACAGATAACCTAACCACATGCCTCTCTGGCAGAATCAATCAATGTTTTCTTCAGAGTTTGCCACTGAATCTCCAAGGTTTGATTCCTGTTCTCAAACTCTTTCATTTTTTCTTCAATAATCTTTGTGTATTTTAGCCTACAGTTCTCATCTGAGAGCTGCTCAACTCTTATTCGCTTTAAAACTTTCTTACATGTTATTCTTTTCAATATGAAATTCAATTTTATCCTGCTCAAGACTAAATAGTGATCACTTCCAATTTCAAATCCTCTGTACACTCTGGTGTCCTGCACCAGGGAGAAAACATCACTATCAACAATAACATAGTCAATGAGACTTTTCTTATTCCTAGCCTCTTCTCTCCATGTGAATTTGTGCACATTTTTATTTTGGAACATAGATATTGCATTAACTTTTGTGCATACATATTATTTACTAATTTATTTTTTGACTAATTATGTATTGCTGTATGACACCTATATTTGTATAATCTTCTTGTAATTTTATGTAGATACCACATCGCCAAGTTTTATTTTTATACATGCGTGTTGTATAATAATTTCTCTTTGCCTATTTATGTATGGCTGTAAAAATATTTGTTATAGTTTTAACTATATGTAGATACTGCATTCCTTGGCTTGGTGTCTTGTACATGCATTTTGTTTATTAACTTGTATAGTTAACAATTTCTGTACTACTGTATATTATCGCATATAATGCAAAAAATTTATGGTAAAAAATACTACTTAAAGTTACGGGTTTGCATTATATGCGGATCCTAAAAAATATAACATCTTATTAGACTTGCACACACACAATATATACTACCTAATGCCTATGCAACCAAATCTACTTGACCCACTCGCATTCAGCGACCAAGGGCACATCGTATCTGCGCATAAAGCTACTTACATTACTGGCTTTATGCGCAGATACGATGTGCACTCGGTCGCCGAATGATAGAGCACAGTTAGATATATCGGTTTAACCACAGTTCATTTTAAATATTATTCGTTAAACAAACCTTGCCTAAAAATGAGCCAAAAGAAACATAAACGTTCATGTTTTGAAGCAGAATTTAAATTGCGTGTCGTGCAATTTGCAGAAGAACATAATAACAGTGTTACTATGAGAGATTTTGATGTAGCAGAAAGTAATATTAGACTTTGGCACAAGCAAAAAGAGAGTCTTGAAAAACTCCCCAAAATAAAACGTGCCCGTCGTGGAGATGTAGTATCCTTTCCAGAACTCGAAGAAGAGCTAAATGAATGGATTTTGATGCAACGACAAAATGGCATTATAGTAACAAGAAATGCAATTCGTTTTCGAGCTCTACAACTCAAGAATGGTAAATTCAAGGACACACTAGGTATTTCATCTTTTCTTGCTTCGCCTGGGTGGTGCAACAGATTTATGGATCGCAAAGCATTAACATTACAACACCGAACAAAAATTGTGCAGAAGTTTACCAAAGCAGCTTGAAGAAAAAGTGGTCCTTCCATAAATTTATCATAAAATTACGGAACTGTCACAGATATGAACTTTCCCAAATTGGCAATATGCATGAGACACCTGGGAATTGAACAGCAAACTCAGTTGGTGAAAAGTGTGTCTTCATAAAAACAATGGGACATAAAAAAGCACATTTTACTGTTGTTCTAGCATGCATGGCAGACGGAACCAAATTAAAGCCGACAGTGATATTTAAAAGGAAAAAAATTCTGAAGCATATGAAATTTCCACCAGGTGTAATTGTTCACACCAATCAGAAAGGTTGGATGAATGAAGAAGGTGTACAATTGTGGCTGGATCAAATATGGAACATACGTCCAGGTAGCTTGTTATGTCAACAAAGCATGCTAGTCTGGGATATGTTCCGGGCACATTTAACGGAGGCAAGCAAAGAGAAAGCACGTGAGCTATGTACAGACCTAGTAGTCATACCATGGTCTAACTTCCGTTTTGCAGCCACTTGATGTCAGCTTGAATAAGCCGTTTAAAGATCATTTACGTGAAAAATGGAGAGAATGGATGTCATCTGGTTTGGTGAAGATGACAAAGGGTGGGAATTTTCAGACGCCTGAGATCACCCTAGAGACCAGCTGGGTTAAAGAAGCATGGAATTCGATACCATCTGAATGATTCAACGCTCATTTCTTAAATGTGGAATAAGTAATTCAATGGATCGATCCAAAGATCACGTCATATACGAAAGCGAGGATGATGCACAACAAAACTGATGATGCAATCCCTACAGATGACTTTATAAATGAAATGTTTGATGACTCAAAAGATGAAGAAGAATTTAAAGGATTTTGACATTTTGTTTTAAAATAAATATTTCTTTTGTTAATTCGGATTGTATTATTTATAATGTTATGGAACAAGATTAACAGATTGCATTATACGTGGGCATGGCATTTTAGGACTAGTTTTCAAACAAAATTTCTAGTTCGCATTATACGTGGATCGCATTATAGCGATAATATACAGTACTTTAACCTTCTGTGTTGCTGTGCCCTCTGCAGCAATTCTGTTTATATGTAGGTGCTGCTTTGTGGAACCTAATTATTCTACAGGCATATTGTTTACAATTATCCTTAACTGCTTATGTATAGTTGTAACCTTAGTATGGCACAGTATGACCTTTGTAGTTTTTCTGCCAAATAAACTATAAAACAAACCAAACATCAAACAGATCCACAGTTCATTCTTAAGATAACAAGTACAGATTGTAGAGATATCACTACAAGCATACTAACAAGAAAAAATCTTGTCTTTGTGTTTATTGAGATGTGTAAGTTTACTTAGAGCTGTGTCTCTTAAACTTTTTGGAGACTGCAGAATCCTGCATAAAAATATTTTTCGTGGACTCCCTGTGAAAATTTTTTATTTGGTCATAATTTTGTAATATCAATTTAATAAAATAGAAAAAAATACCTCTATTCGGTGACAGTTTTAGAAACTGTAATACATGTTATAAATTACTCTGGGGAACCCCTTACAAGTGTTCTAGGTTAGTTTTCTACAGAAAACACATTTAAGAAACACTTGACTTAGAGAGCTTGTTTTCAAAAAATAGTAAACCTCCACGAAAAGTATTTGACTAAAAAGGCCAAACACATGAACATTTCTAAAGCTTTAGAATGCTCAGATAATCCCTATATGTTGTATCTGAAACATTTGCAGTTCAGTATGTCGACTGTTGATGTATCAACTTAATGATTTCAAGAAATCCTTAGCACTTATTGATGTATATATATATGCAGTTTATTTATGATAAATTATCATTATTACTTGAACTACTTAGTTATATACAGTTGACCCTTGAACAACGCAAGGGTTAGGGGTGCTGATCCTCCACTCAGTCGAAAATCTGTGTATAACTTTTCACTCCCAAAAGCTGTTGTTGACTAGAAGCCTTATCGATAACATAAACAGTCAATTAACACATATTTTGTGTGTTATATATATTATATACTGTATTCTTAAAATAAAGTAAGCTTAGAGAAAAGAAAATGTTATTAAGAAAATCATAGGGAGGAGAAAAAACATTTACAGTACTGTACTGTATTTATCAGTACTGTAAGTTGACGTCATCTGGTATACAAGATGAATTGTCTGTGTTTCAGTACCTAGATCAATATTGTCTTATATGATACAGAACACTGTGCATGTTATATGTATTATCGATACTAGACATCAAAAATGAAAAGATAATGTGAAAAAGAAATTTATATTTAATTACAGGTATAAACAATTCATTCATTGATAATGAACAAGCAGCAGTATGATTGCTTTATGGTAGCCTTGCCTATCTGTACACTAATGAATGAATTGTTATAAAATTTTTATTTTTTTTATGCTAATTAATTAATTTATTAAATTTAACTAATTGAGTAATTAATAACAGTTAATTTTATGCAATTATGATTTAATACTGCATCTTTATGTTTGTTTACATTTTCTCAACTCTAAATGGCACCATCTACGGTCTGTAAGTGTTTGCTTGTGTAAGTTTTGATAAATTTTAACTTTTTATAATAGATTTGTGTATATTTTATGGTAGTAAATGATAAAATAGACTAGCATCTACATATATGTGTAGGCGTAGGTTTCTGTGGTTTAGCTGTTCATAAGAAAAATTCCGGTAATTCGACATGTTTATTAAGATAAATAACAATTAAAAAAAATAAAAAAAACGACAAGTTTTTTTTCAGTCATTTGACTTACATCTTCAGTGGTCAAAGGCAACTAAAAGTTTAAACACAAGAAATGAGAAATTACTCAAAATAGCATTGTTCGAACTTAGCATTGCATCGAATCTGCATTCGGATATTTAATTTAATGAACAGTTAGACGGCCACAACTGCATAGAATGAACTATTTTGAGTAATTTCTAATTTCTTGTGTTTAAACTTTTAGTTACCTTTGACCCCTGAAGATATAAGTCAAGCGACTTTCAAAACTTGTCAGGTTTTTTTATTTTTATTTTTTATTGTTATTTACCTTAATAAACATGTGGTCCAATTACTGGAATCTTTCTTATGATCTACATATGTGTGTGTTATGCATTTATAATATACCTAACTTTTTCACAGTTTTTTTGATATTTCTAAGCTATGCAGTCTTCTGCAAGTTTTTACAAATTGTCGTAAATCTCCCCAAAATTTTCTAATATATTTATTGAGGAAAAAAAAGGCTGTGTATAAATAGACCTGTGCAGTTCAAACTCATGTTGTTCAAGGTCAACTACTGGATATTTACAGAGTCATCTAAAAGCCTTAATCCAAATTATCAAGATAAGTTGATATTGCAATTTACTCAATTTAATCATTTGGCCACCATCACCTGGCATCAACAATTTAGTGATTGTTTTTGGTTGTCTTCTCTTTCATGAAGATCTAAATATTTTAGCTAAACTGCTAATTAGCACATCAAATTTTTATTTATGAAGCTATGTTACACCTTCTAATCTTGACTTATTATTATTATTATTATTACACAGGTAACTCCATGGAGTCTGTAAACTCATTGAGGGAGGACCTAAACATTATGCCTAGCACTATCCAATATTTGTTAAATATCTGCCATTTTTGGACACATTCGCATCATTGCAGCCCCAACTGACTGGCAACTTACTCCTTGCTCATTTTCCAAGGATGACTTCTGGTTTTCCCAACACCAGA
Organism: Typopeltis vanoorti; assembly: GCF_054136105.1. Lineage (NCBI taxonomy): Eukaryota > Metazoa > Arthropoda > Arachnida > Uropygi > Thelyphonidae > Typopeltis > Typopeltis vanoorti. The sequence continues at coordinate 136,523,789 of NC_143551.1, read as the reverse complement.
TCTGTTCTGAATAATTTCCTCTATATCTATCCTCAAAATGGGATCTTATCAATGCCTTATAAAGAGGCATAACAACCTGCTTATTCTGTTTGTCAGGTGTTCAATAACCAGCTAATCCAATGAACTGTTTTAGCCACTTTTGCAATATGCCCTCTAAACTTTAACTACCTATCAGCTAACACCCCCAAATCCCTGGCTTCATCGATTTTCTAGAGTGCATTTCCATTAATATAGTATGTAGCTGGTAATCTTTTCACTCCAAAATGCATAACCTTATACTTTGTTACATTAAATTGCACCCATTCTCCTTTTCCCATACTGCCAGTATATTTAAAATCATCCTGAAAATTTTAACAGCTTCATTGACTATTACTCTGCTCAATTTTGCATCATCAACAAACAAATAAATATTTTCCCTCAGATCATTTCCTATGTTAGCTTAGTCAGTAATGTGAGGAGCTGAAGGATCTTCCTCAGCCATAGCCAAGTTAGCCAGTCTTGGGCGTGGACAGTAGGATTTTTTCCCCAGTTTATCCTGGGGTTTTTCATCCCACGAAGCAGGCAAACCAGCGTTGAGAACTCTACACCACGGACATAGGATATACCGGGGAATAGGGCTGACCACCTTATCCTGTGAATGGTTTGAGGTCCAATGATTAATAAACCCTCAACACCACAAGGTAAAAAGAGAGAAAAGGAAGATAAGATCATTTCCTATATTGTTAATGTACAAATGAAATAGTATTGTGTCTGAAGTACAGAGTGCTGCAACATACCACTAATCACAGGCCTTCTACTGGACTCTACTCCTGAATAAACTGCTGTCTGTTATCTCTCCATCAATCCCACCCTCTTATCCACATTACCAACTTCATATCTATCCCCCATTTGCTGCAATTTATTTATCAGAATTCCATGCAGTATCTTGTCAAAACTTTTGCAAAGTCCAGCAGTATCACCATATACCCATTGCTTTTATCCAACTCAGCTGTCACTATATTATAAAAGGTAAGTTACTGAGGCATAACCTGCCCTTCACAAAAAAAAAAAAAAAAAAAAAAAATGTTTCCCTCTAGTATCCCATGGATTTTTCCCTTAACCAACTTCTCAAATACTTTGGTCACCATACCTGAGATAATAATCAGTTTGCTAATTTTCTACCTCAGTCTTGAAGCCTCCTTTATTCAATCAAACTATTCCCCACCCTCTTCCCTTTGAGACCTACCAGAGCTGCGACTTTAACAATTTGGTCAAAGACACTGGCAATTTCCTAGCACCTTCTTGTAATACTCAAGCAGATATACCATCTAATCCCATAGCTGCATTTACATCAAAGTTCTGTAATATCCTTTGCACCTCCAGTTCATTTATCTATTTCTCCATCAGCCTTTGCTTCTCTTGTTACTGTAATATCTCTTCCTGGATGATATACCCTTGCAAAGTGATCACTTCAACTATTTCATCTGTTTTGTTTACCTCCTAAAGCCTCCATTTTATGGAGGCTTTAGGAGGTAAATCAGGAAGATCAGGGGAAATTCGTATGAACAAACACCAAAAAGGCGTACAAAAAATAAGATAACACAAATCAGGCCTAGCATACCATACAACTTCCACCAGCCATAATGTACTCTGGCAAAAAACAAACATGTTTTACATTGAAAAAAATTGTTACATAAGGAAATTTAAAGAAGCTGCAAACATGCTTAGAATTCCAACGCAATGCAACAAAAACCAGGGCCTAATTCTACACCAAGTTTGGTCAGCATTGATAAAAAAAATATACCCAAGTCAGACCTCGGACAATGTGAATGTGACAGCATCCAACATTGTTCAAACTTACCATTGCACTGAATCTGCATTCAGATATTTAATTTAATGAACAGTTAGACGGCCACAACTGCATAGAATGAACTATTTTGAGTAATTCCTCATTTCTTGTGTTTAAACTTTTAGTTACCTTTGACTCCTGAAGATGTAAGTCAAACGACTTACGAAACTTCCTTCCTATGGAAAAAATCTCAAGATTCCTACATCCACCAAAACCACCTCATCATCCTCTTAAAAAAACCAGGAGTCTACAAAATCCATCACTCTTGCGGGATTTGCTACATAGGACAGACAGGAAGATCTGGAGAAATATGCATGGCTGAACACCAAAAAGATGTACAATACAAAAGAGAACAAAAATGGGTCTTGCTTTCCATACCACTTCTACTGGACACGATGTACTCTGGCAAAAAAACGACAATGTCGTACATAGAAAACAACAGTTATATAAGAAAATTTAAAGAAGCTGCTAATATATTAAAAAAACCCAACCCAATGCAATAAAAATCAAGGTTTAATTCTCCCTCAAGTGTGGTCAGCTCTAATAAAAAAATTTACTTCAATCTGAGCTCGGACTGTATGAACGAGAACAAGAACATGTGACATCATCCAGTATTGTTCAACGTCAATAACGTTATATATCTGCATTCTGTTATTTGAGTTTTATGAATAGCCAGAGGTTATGATTTGTATTTATTAATTCTCTTGTTTAAACTTTAAGTTATACTATTTACCCCCTGAAGATGTAAATCCTACGATTTACGAAACTTGTCGGGAACTATTATTTCAGTGTTTTATATAACTGAATAATAAAAAAATGTGATGTAATTACCGAAATATATCTTTTTATTCTCTAGTTTATCGCTTTTGCACTTGTGGTGTAATTTCTTTGACCAAAACAGGAGATTGTGACTGTCTGTTATGAGGATTGTAAGAAATACATTTTGGCATGGATGTTTGTGATCATCTTTAAGTAGTGGGAGTTCATCTCATTTTGTTCACACAAAGTGAGATGAACTTCACTTTGTGTGAACAAAGTGAAGTTCATCTTTTGGAGGTCTGGCATGGCTTGTAAAACTTCCATATTTGGTCTCTAGATCAGGGTTTCCAATTTTGTGAAATTATTTGTGAAATAAGCAGTGTCTAAACCATGAGAATATGAAGTGTTTCCATGTATCCTGTGCAATTCTATAGTCCTACAAACCTTCATGGTTTGTACGCTGCTTGGAATCCATTAACAGACACCATAGTGTGAGGAATAAACATTCATGGTGCCTACCTTAATAAGATGTAGGAGGACCTCCATTCCCTGTGATGACTGCAGCAATCCTATGGGGATAATTTACACAAGTGTACAATAACTATCAATTGGAATTTTGGACCATTCTTTCTGTAGGCATGTAATGAGGTCCTGGACCGATGTGGGGCAGACGTCCCTTGACCATGCCAAATGCTCTAGTTCTTCCCACAGATGCTCAGTCGGGTTGAGATCAGAGCTCTGTGACAGAAACCAGTCCAGTGTGGTGACATTCATGTCCACAAACCATACAGTAACAGCCTTATGACATGGTGCATTGTCTTGCAGAAAGGGACAATAGTCAGTTCCATTAGACATCTGCCATACACACACACAGACACACACCCATGTTGCAGGCCTATCTGTTCAACAAACAATTTGCTGAACAGATAGGCCTGCAACATGACATCCTATCACAATGCCTCTTTCAAAGTCCACTATTTCCCTTCTCACAGCCATTTCACCAGGACATAGTTGCCCTGAAATCTGGGGAGGTGAGTATGACAGACAATTGTTGCCATCTCGTGGTCTCTAACACTACGTGTTACATGCAGCACGTCTTTTTGTAAAACAGTAGGTGCTAGCAGAAAAAAATTGTGGATATAAAACAAAAAAGTTTTATATAGTAAATATCTTAACAAAGATGTAGTGAAAAATTCAGATTTCATTAAAGAATTAGCCTTATTTGCATACTAAGTAAATATTTCAAAAAATTGACTATTACAATCTAAATGCACTGCATTCATATGCTACATATCACTGTTAATAAAAGTTGCCGTATGTGCCATACCATTATGTGTCACCCCCCCCCCCCCCCCAAAAAAAGCACTTCATATACATATAAAAAAGTACATCTGTGAAGTATGCATTGCTTACTAAACGAAAGGAATAAAAAAAAAAATTATTTATATTGACTTAGCCAAAGTAGAGAAATTAAAGCTTAAAATATCACATAAAAGTATGTTTCATTTTCCACCATGAAGTCATATGACTATGTATGCATGCATATATTCATGGTATGTACACTCACTTTGCCACACAATTTGCAAACAAATGTTTGTTAATATTATCCTACCTCTTAAACTCTTTATTTTTGAACTCATGTTTTGATCAATTATAATATTAAAATCCCATATAGGAAAAACTTCATCATATATATAGCACTCATATTTAAGAATAAAATCCAAGACAGATTTCAAGATTTAATGGTAATGTTTGGTAATATTTTTACCATCAAAGATGCTTTCAGCTTTATTCAATCAGCTCATTAATAGCAACACCATTACTACAAAAATATCCAAGGCTCTTATTGTTGGTGTAATGATAAACACACACTTCATTAAGGAACTAAATTTATTAATACATCTTACTTTTTTATTTCACATCATTTGTTTGTTCATGTAGATGTCATTAGTAAAAATATCCACATAACACATGCCGTCTATGAAGTAGTGGGATGAAAACTCAAACTTTGGAACCTAGGACATTGTCTGGATGTGCAGCATTGGACTGGAATTATGTTGTTCCTTTGAATCAACTGACACTGATTTTGTAGAATAACAACAGAACTAATGCATTGCATCCATTGATCCTTTGGAATCTAGACTCCACAGTTTTTTTTTTTTTTTTAATCTTGCTGCTCCTTGTTGTCCTGCCTTTTCAGACATTACTTCTTCCCTAAAGACGTCTACAAGTTGGAAGTTCAGTTAAAAATAAACTTAATTTTATGTAGTAAAGTGTTTTTTCCCTTCTCCATTGAACCAGTAATATGGATGTTTATAGTGAATTGCCTTCTGTAATATACTAAAGTTGTAATGTTGAATCTCTGTAATATTGGTATTATCGTAAAAGGCATTTACTTTTAACAATTCTTCCATTACAAATGTCTTTCTTTGTTTATCCAGCCAGAGTGGAATCATTATTCTACTCTAGTGGCTTAGAGGTTGATGTATGAATGGTGGACACACAAGAGCACAAAGATAAGCAAATTTTTTCAATTCAATTAATGATGTTAGATTAATTTGTTGTAGTTTTCTCTTCTAGACTGTATAGCTTTTAAGAAAAGCTACATATTTTATATTGTACTAGATATTGTTGGCATGACCCGGACATCTTTATTAGGGTAGTTTAATATGCAAGATTTTGTTCTTCAGTACAGTGTGTGTGTGTGCGCGCATGCACACTTGTGTGAAATGTATTTATTACAAAAGGTAAAAGAGTTGTGGAATGAGAGACTGATAAGCAAATGTTGCTATTATTACCAGAGATCTCCATCAAGGTAGATCATATATTACCTGCTATCATACCTTTTCTTGAATTCATTAACATTGTACTGCTCTGAGAGCAAAATCCGCATTCATTCTCAGCATCCATTGATTCCCCTCTTATCCTCTACGATCCTCTAATACTTTCAGAAATTTGAGGGCCTCTATCATGTCACCCCCCCTCTTTCTCCTGTTTGCTAGTTTCTGCAGTCCATAATTCTCAATCTGCATCCTCTCCACCAAATCTTCATTATCTCAAACACCAGATCTATTCACACCCATCCAAAAGATGTTCTGTCAAAACCTTGTAAAAAATCAAAATGACTTCCTTATTCTCATGTGTTTCAATGTTTGTTTCAGCATTACAGTTATCCTCTGAATTGTATTTTCAATCTCTGCTATATGACTCTGAACTTCAACTGTCTATTTTCCATCAGACCCTATTGCTGAATTCTTATTCAGTTTATGCAACAACTTTAATACTGTCTCATATATACATGAGTTTCTTCATCTTTTGAAGAGGTAGCATTGAGCTCAGCGTTGCACTCCAAGATCCCTGGCATGAATCCCACCAATAATACTCCATTTGATATCTCATCACACCAAAGTGCATAACTTTAATGGTGTGGAACCAAGAACCATTTTCACATGCCCACAATTCCAACCCTGTTAAACCATGCAAATGCTGCATGTCAGTCACATTCTTGATTATACTCTCTATTTTTGCATCATCAGCAGATGGTTATATGCAGTTCCTCTCAAATCCTTTCCAGTGTTGTTAATGAAAGCTGAATAATAATAGATTAAGGACTTGGTCTGCAAATCTTGTATCCACCTACCCTTTCCATACACACAACTCTTGATATGTAGTTATCCTCTTATCCAGGCTAATAGAAATGCAAACAACTTACCTACACCATGACCTTCACTTAGTAGTAAACCCATGCTGTTCATTGCAGAGTATAGACTTTCTCACCCTCCCCCCTCTCAATCCATTTCTGTATGTGCGCTACTAATTTTTCCAAAATTTTCACCACCACTGTCACCATTTCAGAGATATATTGACAGATCTATAGTTCTACTACTCTTGTATAATAGAATTGTCATATATTCTCTCAACTCCTGTGGAATTTTCCCTTTGCTGAGACTCAAATTATGCAACCAGGTCAAAGATACAGCCTGTTCATTTGTGAACACACTTTAACATCCATTTCTGGTTTTCCATCAGACCCTATTGCTGAATTCTTATTCAGTTTATGCAACAGCTTTAATACTGTCTCATATATACATGAGTTTCTTCATCTTTTGAAGAGGTAGCATTGAACTCAGTGTTGCATATACCAAGTTGATGGGTCTTAGCCAAATGGATACTCATTAGTTGATCAATCTTTCCTGCATCTGTCATCCACTTCTGCATTCAGTAGTTATTCTTTCATTATTTCTTTTACTTGCATCATAAACAGTAGAATTCTTCTGGGTTGTCTTCAGCTTGTAGAGGCAGTTTCTTTTTACAATGAAACTTTGTTGTTTTTTTTTATAATAATAACTGATGGCATCTTAATACAAGTAGTATTCCTTCCACATCATTTGTTTTTGTTTTAACAAGATTTCACTCCTATCCTGTTTATTATTTGAACTCTAGGAAGATATTCTAATATTGTATATATATATTTTTATGTCTTCTTGTGTACTGCTGATATCCTTACCATCCAGCAGTATCCATATATTTAGCCACTTCACAGGTCAGTAATGTATGATCATAAACTGGAGACAGAACAGTTGTGTCTTTAATTGAACACCTCTCTCCTCCTCTTCCAGATACTATCAAGTCTGGCACTCTTTGACATTGAGTTCCTACTGTCATGTGCTGCTTTAGAATGTTGTCTCACAACAGCTAAGTAAATTTAGTTTCATTCTTATCATGAAATTTCACTGCTACCCAATCACTTTTTTGGATAGTCACCCATAAAGATTACTTGCTTAGCACCCATCAGGTTGATTTTTCATCATCACCAGCAACTAATCCTCTAGGTTTGTAACATCAACCCATCATGTATTTGATCTTATTAGACTCCATCTCACTCCAGATAGCTTCAGATACACTGTTACGTGGACAATTGTTACTAATATTGAAACAATGCTTTCTACCCTAATTGGATTCAGATCACAGTTTTCATTAGCAGCATTCTGAAAATCACTTCCTCCACGTATTTGAAGTGTTTTGATGAGTGCCAGATCAGGGTGCGAGTTTTCTGGAACCCTGATTATGTTGGGTGAGTAAAAACCATGATATTAGTGAAGTGATGCTATCAGGATACGAAGGCATAGAAAGTGAAAGAGTTCATTGTTTTGGCAGGTGCTAATGACTTGAAAGATGAAAAGTATGGTGTGAGAAAAGATGTGAGTTACTGGAAGAAGCAAATAAGAAGAGCAAGAGAGAGAGAGAGAGAGAGACCAAAGATTTTGAATTTGGTGCCATTGTTCTGCAGAAGGAATGACATGCATTGTGTAGGCCTATGGACTGAATTTGATGGATGGAAAGACTTATATAAGTTTATTGATTTTAAATTAAAAGTCTTGAGAAAGTGTTCGCTGTGCACAATAGTCCAAGTGAGATCATATTAAGGCATTCTAAAGGAAAAATGACTTCCCTATTCTTACAAGTCAAGTTTCATTTCTCCATTGCAGTTATCCTCTAAGTTGTATTTGGATGACTACCCATCTATTAAAATTCCAAGATCCTTAACCTGATCGGTTTCCTCTGACATAATCCCACCAATATAATAAAGGTATACCATTGGTTTTCTGGAACCCTTGGTTCCATAGACTTGCTGGATTAGCCATTTTGCCAGATCAATGGAGGTCCCATAATAATTCACCATCACACCTCTGATCCCTGATTATACCTCTTCCATATTGCTAAAACACTATGCACTGCCATTCATCCATCGTCAAGGTCCACCTTTCCTAATTGGGTTGTGGGGGGGGGGAGCATCAGCTGCAAGAGGAACTTCCAATGGTCACAGTCCTCTGCCACCAAGCTCCATGCACTGCTAGAAATAAAATATTAAATGCTAATTAAGTGATTAAATGAAATGCATTAGTATAATCAAGTGCAGATGTAAATAATTAAGAGCACAAACACAATGTGCTATTTGTGACAGCTCGGTGAACTAGATGGGTTATCACAGTGCACTCATAATTTTGTCAAATCAGCCATTGCTGGAAAATCAGTAGTGCACCTGCATGACATTGAATATCTCATTACACAAAAGTGCATAAATTTATGTTTGCTAACATTGAACTGACAGCAATTTTCTCATGCCCACAATTCCAGCATATTGAAATCATTCTGCAAGTACTGCATATCCTTGATTACCTTGCCTATCTTTGCATCACCAAACTGTCAACTGTCAAATCCTCACTAATCATTAATATAAAGATTGAATTAAAAGTTATTCAATGCACAATTCTTAATGAATTGAATAACGGTGCACTGAACACTGTGGTACACCACTAGTCAAATCTTGCAAATGCATTTCCCATATACCACTTCTTGATATCTGTGACTTAGCCATCATTCAGGCTAATAATTTATAATCCAGTTTCATATCCTTCATCTTATGTAACAGCCTTCCATGGTATATCAGGCAAAAACCTTAAAATCAAAAGTATTATGGTGTATCCATTCCTCGTCTAATTCAGCCATGACATTATTATAAAATGTGACCATGTTACTCAAACATAATCTTCCCTTATTAATCTCATGCTGTTCATCGCAAAGTATAAATTCTCTATCAACCCATTTTTATATGCGTGCTCTTACTAACTTTTCCAAAATCTTAACCATCACTGCAGAGATACCAATATGCTGATAGTAGTCATATCAATCTTTGCACCAACTTTGGGCAGTGGAATTAATACATTCTTTTGCATTCATGTGGAATCTTTCATATTTGGATGCTCAAATTATGTAGCCTGGTCAATGGAGTAGCCATTTCAGCTGAATGCTCTTACAGCATCCATACTGATATCCCATCATCCCCTATTGCTGAATTCTTATTCATTTCATGCAACAGCTCTAGTACCTGAGTTTCTTCATCTAGTGAAGAAGTATCAGTGAGCTCAATGTCATGCACTATTTGGATACAAAATAGGCATTCATTAAGTTAATGGGATAATAAATCCCTCATTATTTTAAAGCGGATACGAAACTCGGAGATCGAAATCTAATCGAAGAGTTTCATGCCTAAGAACTATCGGCGAGTCCAAGTATAAGTCAACACTTGAATAAATTATTCAATAAATAATGAAAAATAGCCTCTTGGCTCTTTATCGTAGGCCTTCATTCAGTAGAGTTATTCTTTTATACGCATTCTTTCCTTTACTTGAAAAAAAAAACTGTAGCTTGCAGAGACAGTTTTTTTTTTTTTTTTTTTATCATGGTTACACTTAACTCTTTGTACAATAGTTGTAACTGTTCTGGCCTGCTCATTATAATTTTCATAATGACATCATCCTTATGCACATGGTATTCCTTCCACATCACCTTTTTCTTAAGAATCTCTTGCTTAAGAAAATTACATATCCATTTCACTCTAAATCTGTATTATGCTTAAGTAGATAATATTGTCTGTAATAAAATCTGTGTTATATTCAATTATATAATATTATTATAAAACAATATAATCAGATAGAGAATATTTTTTTTATTCTGCTGGTTTCTTTTGCTCTATGCCTTACTTCTTCAGGAACATAAAAGTTGTCGACAATGATAAATATATATAAAAGCAGAATAAATCTTATCAAAAAACATTAATAGAATTAATTTTGCAAAGTAATAATCAGTTAAATAAAAAATCTTATTTTCTATCTAGTTATGCCATTTTATATTAATATTTGCAATCATTAGACTATTAATAAAAATAAAATGGGTTAAATAGATACAACCAGCATGCTAGTCATTATGACAGAAGTCCAGACTGACTGAGCATTCTTTAGTGAGACTGGAAAAAAGATTCCTTTCATTCATAAATCAAAGTTTAGAGCCAGTAGACTTTTTTAAGAAGACTACTAAAGTCATAATAAATTATTCTAAATCTAAACTGTAATGATGTCTATTCATATTCATGAAATTTATTTGGCACTTTTATGTAATATTAGTTTTTCACTTGCTTAAACCATAGAAATAATTACTAATAAATAATTTATTAAAGTGAAGAGTCTTTTGTTTACTAAGTACTTATTTTTATATGCTTTGCTTATAATCTGTAAAACTGTTTGTGAACCTCCCTGCCAACTGCAGCAGATCCTGAACCACCTTTAGATCCATTAAAAGATTGTGACAGAGTGACCTTTGACTCCAATGTATTTTAAAGTATACTGCTTTACTTTAAATGTATTGGAAAAAGGGTGTTTCAGTATTTTAATATTTTGATTTCTGTTTTATTTATTTAGTTTGTTCACAAGAAATAAAATGAATTTTACATGTACAGCAGTCCCCAACTTTTACATGTACAGGCAGAGGACCATCTACAAGTCAAAACTTAATAAGTCTGCTCAATCTACAAAGCATATGATATCCAATAGAAGTTTATTATATGTGCTTGAAATGTTTATAATGTAACACTAAATGCTAAAAAAGGGGGAGAAAGTTAAGAAAATTATAAATTTAAAACATTGTAAAACATTTATAGTAACGGATTTAAATGATTCAGTTCATTTGAAATGTTTTTAATGTGAGCTGATCCTTAACAGTTGCATTCATAGTTGATTGGCCAGCTTAAAGTCATATTACAGGCTTGCAATTTGTTTATCAAAGCACAATTCTTATTGATATTTAATTTCATCTTCAGATCAGTCTTGTTGCATTCCCAAATTAGTGCACTGGTCACATCACTTGGTCTTTTACATCCTTTATTCTAACCATGTAAATCACAGTACAATTTCTGTCTTATCTTGAGCCTTTCTATACCACTAAGTTACAGCCAACTCTTTAATCTCATCCTCCTACTGTCTCTTTGGTTTTCCTATAGCTCTCTTTCCATCTCTGGGATACCATCTGTAACCTAACCTCATCCCTGATTAGTGTAAAATTTTACTGAAGCTTTCCTGACATCATAACTCCAGATCAGCATGAGTCTGGAACTGCCTATATTTAAATAATCTGTTTTGAAATATGACATTAGATCAGTTCTAGTAATAAAGTTGTTTACTAATATAATATTTGCCATCTTTTATTTTTCAAATCAGTGCAACAGTACAAAATATTTTATTTGTGTTCTTCCATTTTATTGAATTTCAAAAATTATTTTTTCCCTATTTTCTGATACTTGTGGTTGAAAATCATTGTTAAATATTTATGAATAACATGTTTTCAAATAACTTTTATTGAAATAAATATGATTTGAACTTATTTTTTCCCTTGCAAAATTCCAATATATGACTTTATCATGCATAAAGTTTTAGACATGTGTTGTAATAAGTAATACTAAATTGAATTACTTGCTTTCTCTTTGAGAGATATTGTTTTTTAAAATATCACAAATTTATATTCAGTATGCTTCAGAATAGCCTCAGTCTTTGTTTTCCCTTTACCTTAAAATTTCAACAGTTGTTTTTAATTTTTTTGTCATATGCTCATTTCTCTATGTTATCTAATGCTTAACTGCTATAAATACATATATGGTGAAATTGTGTGAAATATGTCATCTGCAGATTGATTCAGAGTTTATGCTCTTCTGAAGAATTCCAATTATGTTCCATCTCCTCCAACTCTGCTCCACTGCCTGTTCAGTTTTCTACTGGTTTGAAATTTTTCACAGGTATTTTACACATTAGAATCCAAAATCTATTACTTTTTTTTATCATTTTGAGAAAATTATTAAGTTATCTGCTGAAGTGGATCCTTCTAAAATTAGACTATTTCTTTGAAATTTGATTATTACTTTCTTTTCTTTTTTGGACCTGGGATCAGTTCTTTAATGAATTAGTGAACAGTAAAACTAGTAGTACAATAGAACTTTATATTTATGCCTTAGAAATTTAGATTGGAGTGTTACTGAGTTTTGTCCCTTAAAAAAATAAAATAAAATAAAGGTCATGAATGTTACTGTTACTACTTGCCATTTCTGAAATATAAACTTTGTCTTAGAAATTCTAGCAAATCTGTTATCTGGAACAAGCTAATTTTGAGATTACTCACAACTATCAAGAAAAAAGAATGAATCTCAGAAGACACATTAACTCAGCATGAGAAATTTCTTGTTTAGTTTTTTGATTGATTGATTAGCAGACATTTTAAACATAAATAGTTCCATTATTTCTTTTGGAAGCTGTTATAGTATTTTGATCAAAATTACTTCTGCTTAATCATTCCCAAGAGCAAGAACCACATACAATGTCTCGCATTTGCCATATACATTTTAGCTTAAAACACTAGTAAAAGTGCAGCTACTTCGAAGAAGCCACATAAAATAAAAACTAGCAATAAATGCATTTCTTTTCAAATATGCAGTATATTGTTCTTCATAGGATATGATATCTAATTTTGCCAACTGAACAGTGAAAGTCCTCCATAGCTCAGTTGATGTAGTGAGCCCTTTGATTGGAAAGACTAGATTTGAATGAATCCTGTCTATGACATGAGGAACTTCTATCAGGTGTTTTCAATCAAATGGTGAGTTAGCTGGTGTCTCCTACACCAGTGGAGGGTTTTTTCTCCTGTAAACTTGAGTTTTGCATTCCTCATAATAGGCAAGCCATTCCTGTGAATATACTGATCTACAGCCATAAATACTTGCCTTTAGGGGGATACAGCAGAGGAATGGCAAGCTGGCTGTATTAATTGCCTAAAACTTAATTAGGGGACAACCTGTCTTGGATGGATGGAATGTCGAAAATAATTATGACATCATTAATATTGATATTTCATTAGTTGCATATTAACACAACATAGATGAGCATAATTTGTTTCATGACTGTATTTCAGTTTATTAAGAGCAATCCTGGGAAATGGAGTGGAACTGCACTGAAAGTGTTTATAGTAACTTATGTTATCTGCTCCAACGGAACTATAGCTGATAACATATCAATTTCCTGATTGGTAACCTCAGAGGATGTGCAGGATGCTATGACAGTGCTACATAGTTTCGTTTATATATATATATTACTAATCTCATATCATCAATTTTCTTCCAAATTAGTTTATCATTTGTCAGCACTCCAATGTTGTCATATGTTATACTTCTGCCGTTTAGGACACTTTTGACTGCATTAATCCACCTAGATCTTAGTCTTCCTCTGGGTATTTTTGCTGTCATCATGGCATCAAACATTGGATTGACCTTCTGTCTTCCATTCTGTTGGGAGATGAAAAGCTAAACAAGTTCATCTTCCATTCTGTATGTGCCTAAAGAGTGATCATACCAGATTAGATTAGATTAGCTCTACTCACACATCCCCAATACTAAGTTAAGTTCTCTTCTTGATATCTTCATTTTTTAATGATGCTTCTACTAATGCTATCTGTTCATTTGTTAATTTTTCTCAGAACTCTCAGATCACCAAGTTAACTGGTTTGAACACTTGTTGAAAGTTTATTTTTCACTTGGTTAGAGTATAATAAATTTAGTTTAATCCTTTATCCAAGTGTGAGCAAACAAAGTTTGCTCCTGAAAGTATCTTCAGGACTGGGCTAAGGTGGTACAACACCACGGCAACTCCTTGCAAAGGTGGAGCAAGCTACCAACACTCCTATCTCAGTATCTCCTATAATGCAAAACACATCTTCTTACGGATGTCTAATGTTATGCATTAAGGGAACTCTAACCAAGTGAAAAATAAACTTTCAACATCTTTCTCTAAATTCAGAGTAATTTATTAAAAAAAAAAAAGGGGTGGCACACCATTTGGCAACTGCTATAGGTAGAGATGACCTGCTAATGCTTCTGCCTGGTATCTCCACTTGGGCCTAGCTCCCACAGGTCGAAACTAGTCTGGGTAGTGGCCCTTCCCTTAATGCATAACATTAGACATATCCGCAAGGAGATGTGTTTTGCATTATAGGAGATACTGAGATAGGAGTGTTGGTAGCTTGCTCCACCTTTGCAACGAGTTGTCCAGTGTTGTACCACCTTACCCCAGTCCTGAAGATACTTTCAGGAGCAAGCTTTGTTTGCTCACACTTGGATAAAGGATTAAACTAAATTTATTATGGTTTGAACACTGTCTTGTTTAAACTGCTTGTTTAGCTACTTCTGCACATAACTTTGCTCTCTTATATTTTTCTGTAAGTCAGTAGATTCTCTGAATCTACTGACTTACACTTTTTTTTTAATGTGGTTCTCACCCACAAAAGGTTATTAGTAAACTTATATTACATTTGTACTGTGGGTGGGATAAGGGTTTTTTTTTTTTTTTTTTCATTCTTATCAATTTATATATTTTGTTATAATTTTTATTTATTTTTACACAGTCGATGAACTCTGCACTAGAGATCAAACATGGCACTTTTCCAAGCCACTTCAGACCTCCTGTGAGCGGGTTAATGGTCTCGATGAAATCCATCTTCCACCTAAGCACAATCACAAACATCCATGTTCATGGTGAGATTTAAACCCACAACCTTGGTTGGTGAGCTGGTATGACCACTCGGCCAACCAGGCTGGCAAGAACATTTTGGAACTTCTGGTATGCCTTCTTAGGTTTTCATGCTCTCCTCTTTTTCACAATGGCTTTTTTTTTTAACTTCTTGTGTACACTATGAAATTCTGATTTTTCTATCCTTGCAAACAACTTCCCCACATCTTTCTCTCTCTCCGAATTATTATTATTATTTTTTTTTTTTTTCCCAGAATTGTCACTGAGAGACTCCAGGGTTTGTTTCTTGTTTTCAAATTCTTTCATTTTTTTTAAAAGTAATATTTGCATATCCAAGTTTTCAACTCACTTCTAAAAGCCAGTTGGCTTTCATTCTTTTAAAAACTTTCTTACATATTTTTTTTTCCTATATTGTCTTTATTTTTATCCTGCTTAAAACTAAGTGATAATCACTTCAACTTTCAAATCTTCATATACACTTGTATCCTGAACCAGGGTGCAGATTTGCTCTCAACAAAGTCTGTGAGACTTTTCTTTTTACTTATGTCTTTTCTCCATGTGAATTTATGCACATCTTTATGGTGAAAATTGGTTTTAGTGATGACCAGTCCATTTCCTGAACAGGAAATTTCTAACAGGCACTTACCATTTACTCCAAATTTTCCCCAAGCATTTCTGTATGACTAGAATTTATTCTATACCCTACTCTTTAGATTTCTAGTAAGAAACAGCTTTTCCATTTTTTTTGTCAGTTGCTTTCTTTAGTGATTTGTAAAATTCTTCCTTTTTTTCATAATCAAATTCTCCATTTTGAAATTTATCACATGACCACTTGAAAATTGCCTGCCAATCAAGGAATCTGTTTTTATGTTTGGTGTCGAATGCTATCATTACAACATCCCACATTTATTATTTAGTAAGTCACCTGTTTGAGTATTCTTTGTCTCAGTAACACCAATTATGGTCACCTGGTACTACTTCTCTAGTTTTGCCAGTTCAATTTCCTTTCCTTGATACTCCTTATGTTGATGCCTATCTTTAATTCTGATGTTTTTGTGGTAGCTAACTTTTCTCTGTTTGGACTGGTTTCCTGATGAAAATAGTGAAAGCCTTGTTTAACTGACCAAAATGCCCTGGCTGGAATCGAATTTCATTTGATCTAAAAATTGAGACGTAAGTGGAAGAATTCATTATAACTAATTAACAACAGAATCACTTATATTAGTTTAAATCTTAAGTTATTATAACTTAAGGATTAACTTATAATATCCTATGATATGATATAATATAATAAGTTAAGGATATGACTATCCCGAAGTTATCAAAAATGTCATGATGTGGGAGAAAATTTTTGTTTTGTTTTCTGTAAAGAAAAATGTAAAAGTTCAGAAACCGTAAGCATTCTGTGAAGTGATTTCTAACTAGGATTATGAATAAACAAAACTTAATTTAAACCCAACAGCAAACTTTTTTTAAACTCCGACATAGGCAATTAATTTGTAAAATAATTGTTTCTTGAAAGTAATTACTTCAGTAACATTCTTGGTGAATTAAAATAAAAAGCGTACTATCATCTAAGCATAATTAAGCATATTAATTGTGGCATCAAATGCTGTTACTAGATCGTGTTCTTGTAGCTTGAGTGTTTCTGTCATCTTCTGTGATTCCCCCCCCCCTTTCTGTATTCCCATAGCTGAAATTACAATGACTTCCTCCTTGTATCCATAACATTTTTTCTGTACAGTTCACAGTCCAGTTCTCTTTAGATAATCTTAGGCTATAGTGGCACCTAGTTGTGTATTTTGTTCTCTTATCCTCTGTCTTAATTTTTCTGTGCTCAGTAATCCTTCCCCCCTCCCCTCCCACACTTATCTTGCCTGTTCCTCCTAGAATAAACTGAACCATCAAATTCTATTCCTGCAGCAATATCCTCCTCTGTCAGACAGGTCTCACTATTGCTCATAATTTTTGGTTTCACTCCATCTATCAATGCTAAGAACCTCTCAAATGAACAGATGACTGTAAGGCTGATTAATTAATCAGCCTTACAGTCAGCTTACAGTTTGAATCTTGAACCAAATTTCCCTATTTCTATACTTTTCACTTTTCTTTCTTAACAAAACTAGTCCTACTCCTGGGTTTATTGCTAACAAGCTGTCATTCTAGATGACTACAAATATTTCTGTAGTTTTGCTAATCTTCGTTTATTCCAATGTGAGACTGCATATTTCTAAACATACATGGATCTATTAAACTATACAATATAACTTGACAAGTTTCGTGTCATCGGATTTACTTCATCAGGGGTGCAAGATTTATATAAATTAATTACACATAACATCTGTTATGTGTAATTGATTGATATAAGTCTTGCACCCTTATAATAATATATCTTGTAATAAATAGAAGTTTCCCTTATATAAAATATAAGGGGACTTTGATTTATTATAAGGGGGACCCTATAATAAATATATGTCTTGCATCCTTATAATAATTACACATAATAGATGTTATGTGTAATTATTGCTTCTCCATTGTGCTTCTGATCATGAAATTGCCATATCACTATATCTTTTTGTTTCTACTTTTCTTGTTTCTTTGCTTCATGTTTTGTCTCCATTCATGCTGTTTGCCAAGTGCTTTTCGTTTCTCCAACTCAGTAGCTTTAAACAGCACTCATCGAAGCCTCAGTTTCCAATATTGTATTGAAATATCCCCCCCCCATTTCTTTCATGTCTTCATTCTCATGCTCTCTCACTTCCTTCACACTGTTATTGCCATCTAGCATTCTAACATCTCCATTCTTGTAGACAGGCTTATACGTTATGCATTACTAAATCACTTAAGGAATTGACAATGTAGATACGAATATAAATTAAATTACACTTTAATAAATATTTCTGATATTTCGGCAACGTCACGTTGCCATCTTCAAAAGGAACTTACAAAAAAGGCACGTGCACGTAGGCACTACAACACAGTAATAACTGAGAATGAAGCGATGAAGCTATTGTTCTCCTAAAAGTCCTGATGGTGCCCTCTAGCAGGCTAAGTAGGCGTTCTTGGCTGTTGAGCTGAAGGTCTGCTGATGTAAGCCTTCCAAATTTGGGACAGTTTCATACAACCAAATTTGTTGGGGTTTGGAGAGTTTCCTAGGGCTGAGGCTGATTCCATAAATAGTCTTTCGAATTTGTATTTGCTATGGTGTATTACTGTAGCTTTCTTCCACCATATTCTGTAGCATGTATCCAGAGCATGGTCTGCAAGACCAGAATGGCTGTACTTGTGAAAACGGATGTAGTCCTTGTGTTCAGAAATTCTGATATTCGCTGTCCTGCCTGTTTGGCCAAAGTAAGACAGTTTACAGCTGCAAGGGACCTGGTATATGCCAGGTAGGTCTATGGGAAGTGGTTGGTCTTTAGAGCGGTTGGTCTTTGATTTTTTTTGGAGGTAGCCATTGACTGAGAAAGTGTTGAGGACATGATTTAGTTCAATGTTTAGGACCATCTCATTAGAACAGATTAGTTTAGCCCTGTTGTATGGTGATTTCACCACTCCATATTGTTGTGGGGGGGAAATTGTTGGTGAATGTACCTGCCTGTATGGGTGGGTTTTCTATAAACTGAGAACCAAGGTTCCATCAGGCTGGCAGGTGACTAGTGTGTGTCTAAGAAAGGGAGGCTGTTGTTTTCCTCTTTTTTCCAGGGTGAACTTGATTCTGGGGTGTTGGTTGTTTAAGTGTGTTAAGAAGGAGAGGAGTATATCAGAGCCATGTGGCCAAATAGCGAACACATCATCAACGTAGCGAACCCATATGGTTGGTTTTTGTGGGGCAGAGGCTAAGGCTTTTTCTTCAAAGGTCTCCATAAAGAAATTGGACATGGGTGGGGAGAGTGGCGAACCCATGGCTGTCCCCTCTATTTGCTTGTAGAATTTTCCCTGCCAAACAAAATAGGCTGATTTCATTGTGAACTGAAATAGGGCTTGAGATATCAGGAGAAAATTTAGCTTGGATTTGCTCTAAAGTTTCCTTGAGTGGGACATTTGTGAATAAGGAGGAGACGTCGAAGCTGACCATTATGTCAGTATGTTGGAGTGTAAAGTTTCCTATGCTGGCTTTGAAGTGGGCTGAGTTTTTCATGTGTGATGGTGTGTTGCTAGTATAATATGTGAGTGCTTTGGCCAAATGTTTAGCTAATTTGTATGTGGGGGAATCAATGCCATCCACTATGGGATGTAATGGCACATTTTCTTTATGTATTTTTGGGTGTCCATAAATATGGGGAGGGGGAGGTATAGAGTTAAACGGCTTTAATCTGTTGGTAACTTCTACAGGCCAAGAAGTGACTTTCTTAAGGAGCCTGTGAAGTTTTCTGATTTGTGAGTTGGTGGGATTGTATTCGATAGGGAGGTAAGTTTCTCGATCTAATAGAAAAGCATTAAGCTTACCTGTGCAGTCCTTTTGGTTAAGTACTACAGTTGCATTGCCCTTATCTGCTTTGGTGATAACTATTTCTTTATTATTCCTCATTTCCTGCAGAGCTTTATATTCCTTGTTGGATATGTTGGTTTTTGGTGGTCTTGCTTTGGAGAGGACACAAGCTACATCCAGTCTTACACTGTTGGCGATTTGATTTGGAAGGTGGCAGATTCCGCGTTCAATCTGGATCACAATATACTCACTAGGTATTTTTCTGGGAGCAATGGCGAAGTTGTGGCCACGTGAAAGCGTGTTGAGTGCTTCAGGGTGACTGAAGAAAGGTTGATTACGGTGTTGGTAGGAAGTTTTGGATTGATGGTAGAGTTTTTTTAATTTTTTGAATATTTTCATCTGTCAGCCTCATATTTTGTCTGCAGCAGTACATGAGACGTCATGTCAAATTGACCAAAGCTCGTGATTTAAAGTGCATGAAAGCTCTTCTTCAAAGGCACGAATAGCTTCGCTAATGTCCGCTGAGAGAAACCGCATGGTGGTGATTTGTTCCCGAAGCAACGCGTAGCTGGCGTGGTTATATATACAGAGAGCTTTTTTTTTGAAACAAAATGGTGCTTGAATTTTACACAATTTGGGATTACCTGATTATCCTGGCAGCATTTTAGGAAAGTTAGACAATTTAATTGTCTAGACAACTTCATTTTACCGTATTGGCGGGCCTTCCATGCGATCATATCTCTGTGGATGATGTTAATTCTCGTAGACAGGCTTATATTGTTATGCATTACTAGAGGGCACCATCAGGACTTTTAGGAGAGCAATAGCTTCATCACTTCATTCTCAGTTATTGTGTTGTAGTGCCTACGTCATGTGCCTTTTTTTGTAAGTTCCTTTTGAAGATGGCAACGTGACGTTGCTGAAATATCAGAAATATTTATTAAAGTGTAATTTAATTTATATTCGTATCTATGCTGTCAATTCCTTAAGTGATTTAGTAACATCTCCATTCTTGCTCACATTCTGCTTAGTTTGCATCACTTCATCTTGTTTGCTCCCTCATTTTAATTTCTTCTCACATTAAGCATTTCACGCTCCTTCTCAGTCTGACTAGTTATTACACATTTATGACATATTCTAGCACAACTGTCTCCTTCACGTGAACCATCCATGTTCACAATACATATATTTCACATATGCACCATCGAACAAAATTTTTCAAAACTGAAACAAAACAAATTAATTAATTTACGAAAAACATATACAGTGGTGAATATTTAAAAAAAAAAAAAAAAAAAAAACTTAAGAACAGTAAAAAATGAACATGACTTGTCATGAATAATGCCAACATCACTCTTGTGCTTTTACCATTATCATAATCCAGTTAGTGGCTACATTAAAAAGGAGTTCAAACATTACACAACACTGCCTTGCACCAGTCCTTATCTCAAAGCATTCTGATGCTGTGCAGTAGCACAACTATTTTTATATAATAGCAGTATTCAGTACCTTACACTCAAGTCTCTGCACTGATTTTTGTGATTGATTACGTTATGTTTAGTTTTCCATTTATATATTTGTACTTCCAGGATCCATCATTTAATAGTTTTGGTAATATTTAGTAATATAATCTAGTTAGAAATTTTTATAATTTTAAATGAGTTCTGTATTTTATCTAAATTTATTTGCTTATTTTTCATATTGCATAATTGAAATCAAATATTATTTTTAATAGTAATTGATGCAAAATTCTTTTTATATATAAAACTCAGATTTCCAGTCTGGATTTTAAGCCTGCTGAATTTGTATGGATACATCAGAAAGGGATTAGAGATATAGCTTTTCACAATCATGATGCTTTGGTGTTATCAGCATCACTTGACCGAACATTGAAGTTAACTAGCATGATCAGTAATAGTGTAGTCCAGACGTAAGTATTACTAGCATGGTCATAAAATATTTCAAATACTTGTATGTCTAATTGGCATAACACCAGAAAATATTTAACATTATTCAGTTACCTGTGAGTGTTGGAATCAGTAAGAGGTGTGTTAGGGTGTATAGATGCAAATCTTTCTAATATATGAAAGTAAGCCTTTTTCCCAAAATAAACATTAGGAAATCTCATGTATAAAGAGAAATTCCTGTTTTTATTCTGTTCTGTATACAGATTTCATGCTGTTATACAGTTAACTTTAACTATGGAAAATTTGTAGAAACCACAAGAGTAATTTGTTATAGTGGATAGTTTGCTCTGGTGAATTTTGTTTGGCATAGCATTGTGCCTATGGAACATTGGTCAGAGATAGTTTGTTATAGCAGTGTTTACTCTAGTGAGACAACTGCAGTTTTCTCTAGCGAATTTCTTTTAGCAATTGTATCTCTGGAGTTGGAACATTTCAGCAGTTTGTTTTAGTGACTGAGCTTGTTATAGCAATGCTTGCTAAAGTGAGAATGAAATATACATTATTTTCTCATATGTATTCTCATTGGATGTACAGTATACTGTTGATAATACTACATAACTAAATTTCAAATTACCATATTTTTCCATGTATAAGACACCCCCTACTTTTTCGAACCCAAAATTAAGAAATCAATATTTTAAACATAAAACAGAACACATTTGATATATTTTTAAATATTCAAAGTATATTTAGTAATTAGGTAATAATTTTAAGATACATACTAAGAAATTATGCATCACTCTCGGTTCCAGACATATCATGTTCTTCAATCTTTACTGCATCACTGCTGTCTTCTGAGTCACTATCTATATATATGAGATCATCTTCAGTTTCATCCATAGCATTGCTGATTCCACATTTCTTGAAGGACTTTACAACCACCTCTTGCTTGACTCCATTCCATGAGTTTAGGCTCCATTTGCAGTGGTTGCAAATGGGGCCTAAACTCATGAAAAAATCCAAGTTTTTTCATGAAGAGAAAAAACCCACCTGTAATGGTTGGTTTTTTCACTCTTCCTGTCAATGTTAAGTTATTACCTGCTTTTTGCATCCATTTATTCCATTCTTCTTTCATCAGAGCTTTGAAGGGCTTGTTGATATCCAGTTATTCACACCAGGAATAACTGCTGTGTTCACAAATCAGCTGCAACCCTTTTTGTCTTTTCTGTTAAATGTGCTCAGAACTGATAAACATGAATGGAGCTGGTCTCTTTGATCCCGGTCTTCTGGATCAAAGAGACCAGCTTTGATCTCTTTGATCCAGAAATAGCCATGATCTCTACATTCATCCAGCCATTCTCATGAACTTAGACAAGAACTCCAGGTGGTATGCTCTCTTTAGGATACATTTTCCTTTTAAAAATGAGCATAGGAGGCAGTTTGCTACCATCTGCGCAGCATAAAAGGACAGCAGTATAGTGTCTTTTCATGACAACTTGTTTTGACTGCCATCTGTTTTGATCCCTTCCAGCAGTTCTGTTGGAAGGCACCTCATCCATGTTTACAAACTGACTTGGGTCAAAAGCATATTTTTTTCTGAAGTTTTATGACATAGGAGTAAAGCTGTTGAATTTTATCCTCATAAGCTGGTGGCATTTTCTGGGCTAACTTGGTTCATGTTCTCATGGCCAACCTTTCTCTCCTTATAAAGTTGAAGCACCATTTTGCCTTTCCTGTGAAATTAACAATGTTCATTTCTCTTGCAAACTTTTTTGCCTCATAATGAATAAGCTTGGTTGACTCACATATCCCACTCTGGTGCTGCTCCATAATCCAAGTCTTAAGCCTCGGCTCTAAGTTTGGCCATTTTGCTGGCTTTGCTCTTAAGGCCATCTTCTCTTTTGGCATCTTGATCACTCAGTGGAAAGAGGTCCAAACTGTCTCTCTGAAGCTTTATTTCTATGTTCTTTGCTTAATTGATGACTTTTAACTTGACAATTGTTTTTTGTTTTTGGATACTTTTATGGGCTGGTGCTCATAATATTGTTAATGCATCAACTTACCCTGCCAACGAGTTGCAGATGTAAGAATATGACAATTGTTTTTTATTTTTGGACATTTTTATGGGCTGGTGCTCAAAATATTGTTAATGCATCAACTTACCCTGCCAACGAGTTGCAGATGTATGAATGCTTTCAGAGTTCTGATTGGTTTATTCAGAATCAGCTGTTAATGATGTCAATCGACATAGTTAACAAAGGCTAGGGATTGGCAGAAGCCTGTTCATGGAGACAAGGTACCAGCAGTTTTGGCACAGCAACTGTGGGCCTGTCAACTGGTACCCTCCTGTGTATAAGACGACCCTAATTTTTGGTCTAAAAATTTTAGAAAAAAGTATCGTCTTATGCACGGAAAAATAGTGATTTGTTGTCTAATATTGTCAGATTTTATATTTGGTTTTTAAGACATTATTAAGTCTGGTAGTATTTTTTAAGGAAATTACAATGTAGACTAATATGAACTAAAATAAATTAACCAATTCAGCAAAGTCAAATTGCCATCATCGGGGAACAAAATATAATAAGATACATGCACACAGCCACTACACTAAGTAATGAAGATGAGACATGTCAGCTGAGAGTAGGCCTAAAGAATATGCTGGAATAAAGCCACTTTACCCCATTGCAGCAAATGTAAATACAAAAGACTTTTCCTCGAGTATGCTTCTACCCTAACCTGAATAAATTTGGTGGCATGAAATTTGGGAAGCTTTCGTCCTTCGTACTCATAGGGATCATTCCACAGACTTATCACCAGCTTGGCCACCTGTATCTGAATCCTCTCCAGATCTCCAAGAAACACAGGTGACCAAATCTGTCCACAATAGTCAACATTTGGTCATAGCCTTATAAAGAGAGAGATAATAACCTCCCTCTCTTTACTTGTCAGTGTGCTCTTCAGTATCCAAGTAATCCTCTGAGCTATTTTGCCAACTCTTGTAATATGTTCTCTAAATTTCAAATCTCTATCCACCATCACCCAAGATTGTTAGTCTCATCAATTTCCTGTAAACTAGAACCATCAGTGTTATACGAAGTGTGTAATTAATCTTTCATCCTGAAGTGTTTACCTTACATTTTACAATATTGAATTGACAACCATTTGCCTACATTTCCAATTTATTTAAATCCTCCTATAAATTAAAGATGTCAAGAAATTATATCCTAGGTTTCATCCTTTTACCAAGTGTAAACAAACAAAGTTTACACGTGAAGTAATTTCATGACTGGACAACTCGTATATAGAGGCTAATGACTTCATATCACTTGCCTTAGTATCTCATGTTCATTAGGATGTGTGCTTTGCACACGTCCTTACAGACATGTATAATGCTATGCATTATACATTTTTGTATAATGCTATACATGTATAATTTCTGTATAATGTACATGGATAATGCTATGCATTATACGTTTCTGTAAGGATATGTGCATTGCATTATAAGATACTAAGGCAATGTTGTGAAGTCATTAGCCTCTATATACAAGTTGCCCTGTCATGAAGTTACTTCACACTCAAACTTTGTTTGCTTACACTTGGATAAAGGATGAAACCAAGAATATAATTTCTCGGCATCTTTAATTTATTTATTTTATTTATTTATTTTTTTATTATCCCATAGTATTATTACACCAGATCATAGAGGTCAAATTCATGTATTTTATACGGCACCTTTTCTGGGTTGTTATATAGTTCACATTTGGAAATATTCATACAATTTAGTATGAATAGTATGAGTTGCATCCAATACTGATAGTTGTTTTTAGTTCTATATTTTGAGTACCATAGATGAGTATGCCATTTGGATTTTTGGAGCCATGTGTGTAGATCTTTATTGATGTGATGTAGATCTTAATTTAGTAAATGCATTGCCGATGCTTCCTCGATGTTACAGATTTTGCTAATGGGGAAGACTTTTATGCCATTGCTAAACTTGATTATTCTTGTGGCCAGTCTTGAGGTAAAAGATCATGGTAGTGGCACAGCAATTAAACTTGGAGTTGATGATAGCTCCTGGTTTTTCTGTTGAATATCAGTGATGAGTCATGTCCTGGAGAATCGTTCTTTTTTGTGTTTTCTTTTTGAGTGGTTTTAAAAAGATCGAAATCTGTGATATCACTTGATGTTGCAGCCATTTTTGCTACTTCATCTGCAGTTTCATTTCCCTTTAATCCCACATGGGATGGGATCCATTGGAAAATTATTTCGGAATCCTTATATAGTTTGTTTGTGTTTTTTGCTATGTCTCTAAGTATTTCTTGATGGCTAGTGTAACAGTTCTTAATAGCTTGAAGGACTGCTAAGGAATCTGTGAAAAATATAAATTCCCTTGGGTTTTGTTTATCCAAATGTTGCAGTGCTATGTTAATGGCTATTAATTCTGCATGGTATGTGTTGCATCCAGTATTGATAGTTGTTTTTAGTTCTATATTTTGATAGCCATAGATGAGTATGCCACTCCCAGAATTGCCATTTGGATTTTCGGAGCCATCTGTGTAGAGCTTTATTGAGTCAGGTCCATATTCCATTATTTTCGAAAGAGCTAATGATCTCAAGATTTCAGGGTTTTTCTAGTCTTTTTTTCTCATGTTTCCCTATTTCTAAATTAATAACTATATTTTTTTCTGTCTTAATTTGGAGGAAATACTGGGTAGTTGGCTATTTTATTTGGACAGTTCAAGGGAATTTTATTTTCCATGATTTCATGCATTGTTGATTTTTTCTTTATTCTGTTTGTTGGTTGCCAATTTTTAATAAGTTCACTTGTTCTATGATGTGCAAAGTAATCTCTTTTTTCTACGAATTTAGTAAGATTTTCTTGCCACCTAATTTTTAAAGGAACAAGGTTGGATTCGAATTCTGCTATTTTTCCAGGAGTTGTATTCCTTAGTCCACATATGATTCTAGCTGCATTTTTCTGAATTTTTATGAGTTTGTCTAAACTGGTTTGTGATGTTTGCATCCAGATAGGCAAAGCATATTCCATTATCGGATAATAGAGGTGGATGTGACTTTTAAGGTTTTAGTATTGGCTCCCCACCTTTTACTTGAGATACTTTTCATGATATTTAGTCTTCTTTTTGCTCTGACTGCAACATTGCTGATGTGTTTATTGAAGCTTAATGATGGATCCAGAGTAACTCCAAGGTATTTGGGGTTTTCATTAAATGTAATTAGTTGATTGTTTAACTTAATCTTTGATCTCCACTTTCTGAGGTGGTTATTAATGGTAAATACACAAATTTCTGATTTAGTAGGGTTAATTTTGATTTTTTGGTTTTCACAGTTTTGGTTTTCTTTTGTTTTTGGTTTTTCTGTAGATAAACTTTCAATGGCTTTCTTTAAGTGACCTGCTGTTTCTAGATTGTTGTCAGCAGAGAATAGGACCAAATCATCAGCAAACATAGCTATCTTTATTTATATTTTTATCTAAGTCATTTAAGTAGATGGAAAAAGGAGTGGGCTCAAAATGCTACCTTATTTTTGAAAGACTTAATGAGATCATTAAGTCTTTCAAAAATAATATGGAATATGGACCTGACTCAATAAAGATCTACACAGATGGATCAAAGTTGTATAACTGAGAGGAGACCTCCACATAGCTTTTAAAGGAATGTGGAGAACCGACCAGGGCTTATGACCTAATGTCCAATCTTCACCTTCTCGTGGTGCACCACGAGAAGATGAGGATACTGGACATTAGGATACTGAACGAACGAGGATGGGCTGGCAATTTGGGATTTAGCCGACCAAATTGTATTCTTATTGGTTAAAAAAAAATAAAAAATGATGGTACAACATCACAAAATTTCATGCCGGCTGGGGCATTGCCCGGTTAAACAAGGCCGCCGTTGTTTTCGCAAGGGAACCAGGGCAAACAGCGAACAGTCAGCTACTGGAACAAATCTGAAAACACACCCCAACTCAACATCACCAGAGTTAAAGATCAGTACTATCAACATAAGAAGCTTGAATGGCAAAGAAATGGAGCTAGCTGAGGAATTAGATAAGTACCAGATCGACATATAGTGATGACTAAAACAAAAAAGACCAAAACTGGTGAGATCTTTCTGAGCAAAAAATACAAAATGTTATATTCAGGCAATAATAATCAAGGAAAAGAAGGAGTAGCCATACTATTCAACACAAAACAACGCAGGATAATACGAGGCTAATCTTCTTGAATGGCAGGCAGTCTCAAGTAGAGTGATGTGGGCAAATATGAGAATAGGGAACTGGACAATGAGACATATTTGTGCCTATGTTCCCACCTAAGATAGAAGTGGAGGAATTTTTTGATGCTTTAGAAAAAAGCAACTAACACAATGAAAAAGGAAAAGTTGGTCCTTGTTGAGGATCTGAATAGCAGAGTAGGAAATGATTGTCAGACATATAAAAATATTTTGGGAAATTTTGGAGAAAAGAGCAAAGCTAATAATAATTGCAAATGCTTGTTGGATTTCTGCTCAGTACATGGACTGGTTATTACTAACACCAGGTTCCAACATAAAAATGTGCACAAATTCACATGTAGAGAAGAGGCAAGGAATAAGAAAAGTCTCATTGACTATGTTATTGTTGATAGTGATGTTTTCTCCTTGGTGGAGGACACCAGAGTGTATACAGAGGATTTGAAATTGGAAGTGATCACTATTTAGTCTTGAGAAGGATAAAATTGAATTTCATATTGAAAAGAATAACATGTAAGAAAGTTTTAAAGCGAATAAAAGTTGAGCAGCTCTCAGATGTGAACTTTAGACTAACATACACAAAGATTATTGAAGGAAAATGAAAGAGGTTGAGAACAGAAACCAAACCTTGGAGATTCAGTGGCAAGCCTTGAAGAAAACCCTGATTGATTCTGCCAGAGAGGCATGTGGTGAGGTTGTCTGCAAGGATAGAAAAACTAGAACTCCATGGTGGACACAGGAAGATAAGGAGGCAGTGAAAGAAAAGAAGAAAGCACATCAAAAGTTCCTGGCAAATAAGTCAGCTTTTGGTCTTAGAGAATACAGAGATGAATGGAAGAAAGTGAAACACTGTGTAACACTAACTAAATAAAAGTCATGGTAGGACTTTGGCAAGAACATAGAAAATAAATATCAAGAAGGTGGTAAGATATTCTGGAGGATGTTGAAGAAGCTTAGAAATGCAGGAAAGTGTGCTGTAAAAGTAGTTAGAGATGATGAAGGTGACATGAAAATGGGAGAAAAAGATATCATTGAAGTATGGAGTAATTACTTTGAAAAGTTGCTAAATGAAACAAGCAGTGATAGCACAGTGATAAAAAAACACTCAACAGGCATATAGTCAGAAATACATATCCATACTTGAAGTAGAAAAAGTCATCAAAGGCTTGAAATGTGGAAAGGCAGCAGGAGTAGATGATATTCGACCAGAAATGTTGAAGTATGGTGGTATAAAAGTCTTACAGTGACTGCACTGCATAGTTCAGAAAGCCAGGACAGAGGGAAGAATTCCCATTGATTGGAGTAGAGCTCTAATAGTGCCCATATATAAATAGGGAAATAAAGCAATGTGAGAATTACAGAGGTATTTCCCTACTGAGTGTTCCTGGCAAGATCTATGCTAGTATACTTGAGAAACGGTTGAGAAGAATTGTGGAAGAAAAGCTTGGTGAAGAACAAGCTGGATTCAGGAAATAAATACAGGCTGTCAGGATCAGATCTTCACTTTACGACAAATAGTCGAGAAAGCATGGGAATATAACAAAGATCAGTATTTAAATTTTGTCGATCTGCAAAAGGCAAACGACAAGGTACCATGAGAGGAGCTATTCAATACGCTACAGTTATATGGTATCAATGGAACATTATATCAAGCAATACTTAGTCTGTATTTGAATTGTTAATCGGCAGTTAGAATTGAGGTATGTACAGGAAGATGGTTTAATGTTAAATCTGGTGTGAGACAAGGATGTACATTATCCCTTCTGTTATTTATTATCTATATGGATCATTATGAAGGAAAGTGGTATTAAACATGATATCAAAATTGGAGATGTTAATGTCAGCTCTTTCCTTTATGTGGATGATGTTATACTTCTAAATAAATCCGCTACAAGTTTGCAAGATTCCCTGACTAAATTGAATAACTGTTGTAATAGATATGGTATGAAGGTCAGCATTAAAAAGACAAAGATAATGAAAATAGGTAGAATTGTTGAAAATGTCAACTGTGTTGTGAATGGGGAACCTGTGGAACAAGTAAAACATTTCAGCTACTTAGGCACGATTTTTAAGAAAGATGGTAAATTAAATATGGAAATAGACAACAGAATCAACAAAGCTGGTATGGTAGGAAGTCAATTGAATAAATACATATGGAATAAGAAAGAATGTAGTCGGAATACTAAATACAAGACAGCGTTCAAACCAGATTTAACTTATGGATCTGAGAGCTGGGTCAGAAGTAAAACACTTGACCAAAGACTAGAGACTGCAGATATGAGAGTCCTGAGAAAGATTACAGGCATGAACAGATGACATCAATTGCAATATCAGATTAAAAACGAGGATATTAGGAAAGAACTTGACATTGTCGGCATCCAGAAATGCGTTAGCAGAGCTAATCTCAGGTGGTATGGTCACTTAAACAGAATGAGCGAGGAAAGATTAGCAAAACAAGTGTTCTCTGCCAGGTTGGCAGGAAAACGACCCAGAGGAAGACCAAGATATAGGTGGATTGATACGGTACAATGTGCCTGGAGTCTTGACAAGTAATAGACTGATTTGGAGGAAAATTTTAGATAGGAAGTTAGTAATGATGTAAATTTTTCATGTAGTACTATCATATCCTATACACACCTTGAGGGTATATGTCAGGAATTTGATGATATAGATATAGGTGGATTGATACTCCATATCAATCTACCAATATCAAGAAAGATTAGGAACACAAGAACACTTGTGTTGCTAATCTTTCTTCACCTATTCTGTTTAAGTGACCATACCACCTGAGATTAGCTCTGCTAACGCATTCCTGTATGCTGACAATGTCAAGTTCTTTCCTAATATCCTCGTTTTTAATATGATATTGATGTAATCTGTTCATGCCTCTAATCTTACTCAGGACTCTCATATCTGCAGGCTCTAGTCTTTGGTCAAGTGTTTTACTTCTGACCCAGCTCTCAGATCCATAAGTTAAAACTGGTTTGAACACTGTCTTGTATACAGCTAATTTAATGTTCCGACTAATTTCTCTCTTATTCCATAAGAATTTATTCAATTGACTTCCTACCATACCAGCTTTGTTGATTCTGTTGTCTATTTCCATATTTAATTTACCATCGTCACTAAAAATCGTGCCTAAGTAGCTGAAATGTTTTACTTGTTCCACAGGTTCTAAGTTCAAAACAAAGTTGAGATTTCCAACAATTCTACCTATTTTCATTGTCTTTGTCTTTTTATTGTTGACCTTCATACCATATCTATTACAACAATTATTCAATTTAGTCAGGGAATCTTGCAAACTTGTAGTGGATTTATTTAGAAGTATAACATCATCTGCATAAAGCAAAGAGCTGACATTAACATCTCCAATTTTGATATCAGGTTTAATACCACTTTCCTTCATAATGTGATCCATATAGATAATGAATAACAGAGGGGATAATGTACATCCTTGTCTCACACCAGATTTAACATTAAACCATCTTCCTGTACTTCCTTCAGTTCTAACTGCTGACTTATAACTCAAATAAAGACTAAGTATTGCTTGATATAATGCCCCATTGACACCATATAACTGTAGTGTATTCATTAGCTTCTCTCTTGGCACCTTGTCATATGCCTTTTCCAAATCGACAAAACTTAAATACAAATCTTTATTATATTCCCATGCTTTCTCGACTATTTGTCGTAAAGTGAAGATCTGATCCTGACAACCTCTATTTGGCCTGAATGAATCCAGCTTGTTCTTCCACAATTCTTCTCAACCGTTTCTCAAGTATACTTGCATAGAGCTTGCCAGGAACACTCATTAGGGAAATACCTCCGTAATTCTCACATTCACTTTTATTTCCCTTTTTATATATGGGCACTATTAGAGCTCTACTCCAATCATCTGGAATTCGTCCCTCTGTCCAGCCTTTCTGAACTATGCCATGCAGCCATTGTAAGACTTATATCCCCACACTTGAGCATTTCTGGTCGAATATCATCTACTCCTGCTGTCTTTCCACATTTTAATCCTTTGATGGCTTTTTCTACTTGAAGTATGGATATGTATTCCTGACTGCATGCCTGGTCAGTGTTTTTTACTACTGTGCTATCATCACTGCTTGTTTCGTTTAGCAGTTTTTCAAAGTAATTACTCTATACTTCAAGGATATCTTTTTCTTCCATTTTCATGATGTCACCTTTATCATCTTTAACTCCTTTTACAGCACTCTTTCCTCCATTCCTAAGCTTCTTCAACAACCTCCAAAATATTTTGCCACCTTCTTGCTATTTATTTTCTATGTTCTTGCCAAAGTCCTCCCATGACTTTTGTTTAGCTAGTTTTACACAGGGTTTAGCATTCTTGCATTTGTCTCTGTATTCTCTAAGAGCATAAGCCGACTTATTTCCCAGGAACTTTTGATATGCTTCATTCTTTTCCTTCACTTCCTCTTTAACTTCCTGTGTTCAACATGGAGTTCTAGTTTTTCTATCCTTGCAGACAACTTCACCACATGCCTCTCTAGCTGAATCAATCAGGGCTTTCTTCAAGGCTTGCCACTGAATCTCCAAGGTTTGATTCCTGTTCTCAAACTCTTTCATTTTTTCTTCAATAATCTTTGTGTATTTTAGTCTGCAGTTCACATCTGAGAGCTGCTGAACTTTTATTCTCGTTAAAACTTTCTTACATGTTATTCTTTTCAATATGAAATTCAATTTTATCCTACTCAAGACTAAATAGTGATCGCTTCCAATTTCAAATCCTCTGTACACTCTGGTGTCCTGCACCAAGGAGAAAACATCACTATCAACAATAACATAGTCAATGAGACTTTTCTTATTCCTTGCCTCTTCTCTCTATGTGAATTTGTGCACATTTTTATGTTGGAACATGGTGTTAATAATAACCAGTCCATGTCCTGAGCAGAAATCCAACAGATATTTGCCATTATTATTAGCTCTGCTCTTTTCTCCAAATTTTCCCAAAATATTTTAGTATGTCTCACAATCATTTCCTACTCTGCTATTTAGATCCACAACAAGGACCAACTTTTCCTTTTTCATTGTGTCAGTTGCTTTTTCTAAAGCATCAAAAAATTCTTTCACTTCTACCTTAGTAGAGCCTTCTGTGGGACTATGGACACAAATAAGTCATTGTCCAGTTCCCTATTCTCATATTTGCCCACATTTCTCTACTTGAGACTGACTGCCATTCAAGAAGATTAGCCTCATATTTTGTGTTGAATACTATGGCTACTACTTCTTTTCCTTGATTGTCATTGCCTGAATATTACATTATGTATTTATTGCTCTGAAAGAACTCACGAGTTTTTGTCTTTTTTATTTCAGTCACCCCTGTTATGTTGATCTGGTACTTATCTAATTCCTCAGCTAGCTCCATTTCTTTGCCATTCAGGCTTCTTACTGAGATACTTTAATGTCCTGAACCGATTAATTATTTATGACTTGTTGTGACTCTTTAACAAACCCATGCAAAATACAGGTTGGGAAAAAAATAACATTATCAAATCCTTTTAATCTTCATAGTCATCCGAATCGGCATCACTTTCACTTAAATTGATCACCAAAGGTTCGGATAAGTCTTCGATAATTCCGTCTCTGTCCCGATACATATTTTCCAGTGAGTTGACATGAGAGCAATATTTTACCCAGTTTTGAACTGTAATACTTTCATTTGCCTGTTCTGAAAGCTTAAAAAGTTTTAACATATCAATATCCCCAGTTATGTTGCAATGCTGAACAGTTGTCACTCTTTTCTCAACTACGTAAAATTCATGAATAGTTCTTCTATTAACGCCTACATCAAAATCATTAAAAGCTACGTTTTCGATGGTTTTCTTTCTCTGGTGCTTTTTTCTTTTTTTTAGGAGATTTAAATTTTGGCTTACTTTCATCTTTTGATTCCCTACGAATTCTTTTAACAGTCGACTCTGATATGCCTGCAATTTCACTTGCACGTTTTATGACTTGAGAATGGGGAACAAGGAGATTGCCTTCTAACGATTCTTTTTCACAGAATGTCAGCACATTATTCAATATTCTTTTGCAGTAACTCTTGCAAAAGAATATTATTCAGTATTCTTTTGCAAGAGCTACTGAAAGGTTTAACACCAGAACTTGTTGACTGTACTGGATCCATCATACAAATTAATGATAAAAGAAAATAATGCAAAAAAGCAACAACAAAAATCAAGCTACTACTGGTACAGCGACAGACTAGAAAGCACACGATTTCACATGTTGGCGACCAATTTGTACATCCTTCAATTCTTTCTCCCCCTTCAGCATGAATCGACTATTCTTGGCACCAAGCCAAGTGAAGCTCTACAAAGTGTGGGCATACTATAGAAGACTCATCGGTCTCTCAACAGTATACAACATGAGACAGGAGCTGGATTTCTTTTCGGTAAAAGAGGAAGAGAAGCATTATTAGGATACAAACCAGTAAACAAAAGAATAATGATGGCAAGATTTGCAGCAAAACCATTTAACATCACAGAGGTTCAGGTCTATTCACCCACTTCAGAAAGCAGAAATGGTTATTCTAGAGCAACTTGGAATAAACTTGAAATTAGTACCAAAGAAATTCTAATTATTGGAGGAGATTGGAATGCAAAGATTGTAAAGAAAAGCATTGAAAGAGGGAGAAAGAATGCCTAAATTTGACTTGAAACATGACATGGTAATTTGCAACACACAGTTTCATCAGTTGTGTGTTGAACAGGACAGATTTTCCAAAAATACTGCAGGAAGTGGGCATGCCAGTCTTCAGATGGAAGAACTAAGAACATGCTATTAAATTATTTCAGGAAATTACAATGTATAGTAAATATTAATTAAAAGTGTTTGCTATTTGGCCATATGGCTCAGATGCACTCCACGTTTTCTTAACACACTTAAATCAATTCACCTTGGAAAAAGAAAAAAACAACAGTCTTCCTTTCCTAGGCACTCTGATTACACTCTAGCCTGATGGATCCTTGGCTTCTCAGGCAAATACATTCACCAGCAATACCCATCCCCCCCCCCCTAACAACAACCCTATATAACTGGGCAAAATTAATCTGTTCAGATGACAATGCCCTAACCACTGAACTGAACCATATCCTTAGCATGTTCTTAGCTAATGGCTACAACCCCCCAAAAAATCCAGAAAATATTAAAACCAGTTAAACCCCCCCCCCTTTTCATAACAAAGATTACACTAAATCTATCCATTCCATACATCCAGGGCACCTCTGAAAAGTTAACCAAAATTCTATAAAAAAAAATATGGCCTGACAACCTGTTACAAACCATATAAGAAATTGGCATCCCTTATCTGCTCCACCAAAGACCAGCCACTTCCCCCTAGACCTACCTGGAGTATACCAGGTCCCCTGCTGCTGTAAACTGTCCTACTATGGCAGGACAGCTAATATCAGGATATCCGAACATGACTACATCCTGTTTCACCAATATATCCATTCTGGGCTTGCAGACCATGCTCTGGATACCTACCACAGAATATGCTGGAAGAAAGCCACTTTACTACACTGCAACAAATATAAATACAAAAGATTGTTCATGGAATCAGCCTCAGCTCTAAAAAAAACTTCCCAAACCTCAACAAATTTGGGTGCGTGAGACTGCCTCAAATTTGGGAAGCTTGCATCATGAGAACATCAGCCCAACAGCCAAGACAACCCAATTTAGCCTGCTAGGGGGCACCTTTAGGACTCTAGGAACAATGTTAGTTACTCTCTTCAATCTCATTTGCTCGTTATTAGTGCCTGCATGCACATATAGTTTTATGTTCACATGAAGATGGCAATGTAACATTGCCGAAATATAGGAAGTATTTATTCAAGTTTTCTTTTAATTAATATTTAGTATACATTGTAATTTCTTGAAATAATTTAATAGTCATGTGTTACCAACGTATAAGCTTATCTACAAGAATTAAGAACATTATAGACATTATACCCGTGAGCTAACCATGGGCCCCATCAGTTTGGCAGTGTCGAACATTTCAAGGAATAGACATGAAACGGATCATAGCTTAATGATGGCTAATATCAAGTTGAAACTCAAGTAACAAGAGAAGGCACAGATTCAGAGTCAGAGAGATATCAGGACTCTGAGTGAGGAAATTACAGAGAGGAAAGTGTTCAAGGAAGAATTGAAATCCATATGGAAAAGAAACTGGAGGATAGAAACAACAAAATGGTCATCATCAAATTCCTTACATGTACCCACCTCAAGGGGGTGCACACGATATTATGATAGTACTACATGAAAAACTTACATCATTACTAACTTTCTATCAACAATTTTCCTCCAAATCAATCTGTTATCTGTCAAGACTCCAACATTATCAGATCTTATATTTCTGTCTTCCAAGGCACTTTTTACTGTATCAGGCCACAATCTTGGTCTTCCTCTGGGTCTTTTTTCTGCCAACCTGGCAGAGAACACTTGTTTTGCTAATCTTTCCTCTCCACTTCTGTTTAGGTGACACATTCCTGGATGCTAACAATATTGACTTCTTTTCTAATATCCTCGTTTTTAATATGATATTCCCATTGATGCCATCTGTTCACGTCCCTAATCTTTCCCATGACTCTCATATCTATGATCTCTAGTCTTTGGTCAAGTGTTTTATTTCTAACCCAGCTCTCAGATCCATAAGTTAAAATTGGTTTGGACACTGTCTTGTATACAGCTAATTTAGTGTTTTGACTAATTTCTCTCTTATTCTTTATTATTCAGTTGACTTCCTACCATACTGGCTTTGTTGATTCTGTTGTCTATTTCCATATTTAATTTACCATCTTCACTAGAAATTGTGCCTACGTAGCTGAAATGATTTACGTGTTCTATAGGTTCTCCATTCATGATGTAGTTAATATTTTCAATGTTTCTGCTTATTTTCATTGTCTTTGTCTTGTTATTGCTGATTTTCATACCAAATTTATTACAACAGTTTTTCAATTTAGTCAGGGAATCTTGCAGATTTGTACTGCATTTATTTAAAAGTATAACATTCTCTGCATAAAGTAAAGAGCTAAGATTAACATCTCCAATTTTGATATCCAGTTTAATGCTGCTTTCCTTCATAATATGATCTGTATGGATAATGAATAACAGAGGGAATAATGTACAGACACCAGATTTAACATTAAACCATTTTCCTGTACTTTAACTGCTGCTTTCAACTCACATAAAGACTATTTATTGCATGATAAAATGTCCCATTTACACCATATGACTGTGGTGTGTGTTTTGAATAGCTTTTCTCTTGGCACCATCTCATATGCCTTTTGCAGGTCTCTACAAAACTTAAATACAGATCTCTGTTATGTTCCCATGATTTCTCAGCTATTTGTCATAAAGTGGAAATCTGATCCTGACAGCCTCTATTTGACCTGAATCCAGCTTGTTCTTCACTAAGCTTCCCTTCCACAATCCTTCTCAACTGTTTCTCAAGAATACTTGCATGAATCTTACCAGGAACACTCAGTAGGGAAATACCTCTGTAATTTTCGCACTCCATTTTATTTACCTTTTTTTTTATATGGGTACTATGAGAGCTCTACTTCAGTCATCTGGAATTCATCCCTCTGTCCAGGCCTTCTGAACTATGTAGTGCAGCCATTGCAAGACTTTTATATCTCCATGCTTGAGCATTTCTGGTTGAATATGCCTTTCCACATTTCAGGTTTTTGATGGCTTTTTCTACTTTAAGTATCCCAGATGAGTCTTTGACTCCATGAGGTCTTGGGGTAATAATAATAATAATAATGCATTCTGATTGCATGCCTGATCAGTGTTTTTTTACTACTGTGTTGTCATTATTTGTTTCATTTAGCAATTTTTCAAAGTAATTACTCCATATATCAAGGATATATATCTTTTTTATCCCGTTTTCATGTCACCTTTATCATCTCAAATTCCTTTTACAGCACTCTTTCCTCATTTCAACACCCACGAGGCCCTGGTCCCAACAAATTTACTCGTGAATGCCTTTCCAATTTTTTTTTTAAAGTTCATACATTAAACTAACATAAGTATTTATAAATAATTATTGCATAATCATAAAGAGTATTAGTACACTTATGCATATGGTGTGGCATGGTGACAAATATAAAATTGCCTTTAAATTAGTTATCCATCACTAGACTAATGAAATCTTGTAGCATATTGTAGTTTCCTGAGGCCAACATCATTAAATTAATTTGTGCTGATTTTCATTGACATATCCCATTCTGATCATCAAAAAGTTATAATATTATTCAGTGTAAAATTGATTATTGTATTATTAAATTGATTTTAATAATGTTGGTTTTAAAAAAAACGGTAGTGAGAAAAATATTTATGCATTGTAATAGAAGTCAGCTGAGCGGGGGAAGCGGCAGAAGGATGTCAACTTGTTGGCGAAACACTTATCACATACACATGCCAAATATTTATATATGCAAAGTATGTAATTTAATAAATAAAAATGTATTAATCCCTCAAATCTCTCAATTCTATACACTAGTTCCAACAGTAATTAATATTTTGAATTTAAAAATGAAGCACGGGGTGCTTAAGGGTCAAAGCTGTATAGCTGAGAGGAGGCCTCCACATAGCCTTTAAAGGAATGCGGAGAACCGACCAGGGCTTCTGACCTAATGTCCAATCTTCACCTTCTCGTGGTGCACCCTGTTGGGTATCTACTTTGATACTGAACGAACGAGGATGGGCTGGCAATTTGGGATTTAGCCGACCAAATTGTATTCTTATTGGATAAACCAAAATAAAAAATGATGGTACAACATGATAAAATTTCATTCCTGCTGGGGTGTCGCCCGGTTAAACAAGGCCCCCGTTGTTTTCGCCAGGGAACCAGGGTGAACAGCAAAACGTCAGCTACTGGAACAAATCTGAAAACAAACCCCAACTCAACATCACCAGAGTTAAAGATTGGTACTATCAACGTAAGAAGCCTGAATGGCAAAGAAATTGAGCTAGCTGAGGAATTAGATAAGTACCAGATCGACATAATAGGGGTGACTGAAACAAAAAAGACCAAAACTGGTGAGATCTTTCTGAGCAATAAATACAAAATGTTATATTCAGGCAATGACAATCAAGGAAAAGAAGGAGTAGCCATAGTATTCAACACAAAATACGAGGCTAATCTTCTTGAATGGCAGTCAGTCTCAAGTAGAGTAATGTGGGCAAATATGAGAATGGGGAACTGGACAATGAGACTTATTTGTGCCTATGGTCCCACAGAAGGTTCTACTAAGGTAGAAGTGGAGGAATTTTTTGACGCTTTAGAAAAAGCAACTGACACAATGAAAAAGGAAAAGTTGGTCCTTGTTGGGGATCTAAATAGCAGAGTAGGAAATGATTGTGAGACATACAAAAATATTTTTGGAAAATTTGGAGAAAAGAGCTTTGCTCTTTTCTCCAAATAATGGCAAATATCTGTTGGATTTCTGCTCAGGACATGGACTGGTTATTACTAACACCATGTTCCAACATAAAAATGTACACAAATTCACATGGAGAGAAGAGGCTAGGAATAGAAAAGTCTCATTGACTATGTTATTGTTGATAGTGATGTTTTCTCCCTTGTGCAGGACACCAGAGAGTACAGAGGATTTGAAATTGGAAGTGATCACTATTTAGTCTTGAGCAGGATAAAATTGAATTTCATATTGAAAAGAATAACATGTAAAAAAGTTTTAAAGCGAATAAAAGTTGAGCAACTCTCAGATGTGAACTGTAGACTAAAATACAGAAAGATTATTGAAAAGAAAATGAAAGAGTTTGAGAACAAGAATCAAACCTTGGAGATTCAGTGGCAAACTCTGAAGAAAACATTGATTGATTCTGCCAGAGAGGCTTGTGGTGAGGTTGTGTGCAAGGATAAAAAAATCAGAACTCCCTGGTGGACACAGGAAGTTAAAGAGGCAGTGAAGGAAAAGAAGAAAGCATATCAAAAGTTCCTGGCAAATAAGTCAGCTTTTACTCTTACAGAATACAGAGACAAATGTAAGAAAGCTAAACAGTGTGTAAAACTAGCTAAACAAAAGTCATGGGAGAACTTTGGCAAGAATATAGAAAATAAATATCAAGAAGGTGGCAAAATATTCTGGAGGTTGTTGAAGAAGCTTAGGAATGGAGGAAAGAGTACTGTAAAAGGAGTTAGAGATGATAAAGGTGACATGAAAACAGGAGAAAAAGATATCCTTGAAGTATGGAGTAATTACTTTGAAAAACTGCTAAATGAAACAAGCAGTGATGACAGCACAGTGATTAAAAACACTGACCAGGCATGCAGTCAAGAATACATATCCATACTTGAAGTAGAAAAAGCCATCAAAGGCTTGAAATGTGGAAAGGCAGCAGGAGTAGATGATATTCGACCAGAAATGCTGAAGTATGGTGGTATAAAAGTCTTACAGTGGCTGCACTGCATAGTTCAGAAAGCCTGGACAGAGGGATGAATTCCGGATGATTGGAGTAGAGCTCTCATAGTACCCATATATAAAAAGGGAAATAAAACTGAATGTGAGAATTACAGAGGTATTTCCCTACTGAGTGTTCCTGGCAAGATCTATGCAAGTATACTTGAGAAACGGTTGAGAAGAATTGTGGAAGAAAAGCTTGGTGAAGAACAAGCTGGATTCAGGCCAAATAGAGGCTCTCAGGATCAGATCTTCACTTTACGACAAATAGTCGAGAAAGCATGGGAATATAACAAAGATCTGTATTTATGTTTTGTCGATTTGGAAAAGGCATATGACAAGGTGCCAAGAGAGAAGCTATTCAATACGCTGCAGTTATATGGTGTCAATGGGGCATTATATCAAGCAATACTTCAGTCTTTATTTGAGTTGTAAGTCAGCAGTTAGAATTGAAGGAAGTACAGGAAGATGGTTTAATGTTAAATCTGGTGTGAGACAAGGATGTACATTATCCCCTCTGTTATTCATTATCTATATGGATCACATTATGAAGGAGAGTGGTATTAAACCTGATATCAAAATTGGAGATGTTAATGTCAGCTCTTTGCTTTATGCAGATGATGTTATACTTCTAAATAAATCCGCTACAAGTCTGCAAGATTCTCTGACTAAATTGAATAGCTGTTGTTATAGATATGGTATGAAGGTCAGCAATAAAAAGACAAAGACAATGAAAATAGGCAGAATCATTGAAAATGTCAACTGTGTTGTGAATGGAGAACCTGTGGAACAAGTAAAACATTTCAGCTACTTAGGCACAATTTTTACTGAAGATGGTAAATTAAATATAGAAATAGACAACAGAATCAGCAAAGCTGGTATGGTGGGAAGTCAATTGAATAAATTCATATGGAATAAGAGAGAAATTAGTCGGAACACTAAATTAGCTATATACAAGACAGTGTTCAAACCAGTTTTAACTTAAGGATCTGAGAGCTGGGTCAGAAGTAAAACACTTGACCAAAGACTAGAGACCGCAGATATGAGAGTCCTGAGAAAGATTAGAGGTGTGAACAGATGGCATCAATGGCACTATCATATTAAAAATGAGGATATTAGTTAAGAACTTGACATTGTCAGCATCCAGGAATGCATTAGCAGAGCTAATCTCAGGTGGTATGGTCACTTAAATAGAATGGGAAAGGAAAGATTAGCAAAACACGTGTTCTCTGAAAACGACCCAGAGGAAGACCAAGATATAGGTGGATTGATACGGTACAAAGTGCCTTAGACGATAGAAATATAAGATCTGATAATGTTGGAGTCTTGACAAGTAACAGACTGATTTGGAGGAAAATTGTAGATAGGAAGTTAGTAATGATGTAATTTTTTCATGTATTACTGTCATATCCTGTACACCCCCTTGAGGGTACATGGCAGGAATTTGATGATGATGATGATGAAATGAAGCACTTCATCACAGCAATTATAAGTTATTGAAAAAGTTAAACTTAGTTTATTTTATTTCGACTGAGTTTTTGAAAGATTTTAGTTAGGCTAGTGAGACTTTTGTTGCTGTTTTCTGTCCATTAGCTTATTAATTATGGGATAGATTGAAGTGTTAACCAAACGGAGATAGTCAGAAAGTTGCAGGCGGTTTCTCTGTTTCTTTTTAAGTACAGTCATGGCAGAAAATGTAGTTTTTTCACAAAATATGTGGTGGAAAAACAAATAAGAAATTCCATTGTTATTTCATGTAAATTTGGATATTCATTTTTCATTCTTATTCAGAATTTCAAATTACTCATAGAATTAAAAGTATTTTCCAGTCCTTTTTCCAATTATAATTCAATAAGTTGAAGTGCTTCTTCATGGAAAAGGGCTGTCTCTTTGTGTTCACAACAAACGGGTTCACAATCCACATATTTTGCCTCTGGGGATCCTCACGTTTGGGATAATACTTTTCAAACGACAACAACATCATCAAGTGGGCTGCAATAACATCTGAAACTGAATTATGTGAAGAGAAATCATCTGCTTCCATAATATGACTGAAACATTTCATTATTTCATTTTGCAATCATATTAAGCCAGAGTTTGAGTTTCTTTTTGAATGATTCGATCTTGTTCCGAGCATTAAATATTGTTGTATCTGGACTTAGAAGTTTTAAATTCAACTCATTTATATAAGAAAATATGTCGTTGAGATATGCCAGCTTGGCTACCCATTTCTTATCCTGGAAATAACGGGACAGGTCACTTTTCTTATCGATTAGAAACAGCTCAACTTCCTTTTGGAGTTCATTTAACCTCTTGAGAACTTTACTCCGGGAAAGCCAATGAACTTCTGAATGGAAAAGAAGATTTTAATGATCAGAGCCCATTTCATCACACAATGCTTTTAACAGTCTTGTATTTAAAGCACTGTTTTTATATAATTAATAATTTTAAAAGATTGAGACAGGACTTCATTAAGCTCAGGTGCCATTCTTTTGGAGGCCAGGTTTTGCCTATGAATGTAGCAATGCATTGACAATAGTTATTGCCAGCCATATCCTTAATTTTAGTGACAGGCAGCTCCCTCAGTATAAACTCAGTGTAATTTTTTCATTCGAGACCTTTCTCTTCAATGAAACCATTTAAAACATTGAAAATTTCACTGCTGGTAGTGTGCGTAGGTAATTCAGAAACACTTAAAATGTCTTCCTTCATGTCACTTTCATCATGATCAATATACCGCACATACATAAGTAAAATGCTGTTCTGAACATCTGTAGATTTGTCCAGTTGTAATGCACACAATTTTGATTTTTTAATTTTTTCAGCGAGTTGCGTTTCTATATCATCTACCATATCAGATATCCTCCTTTCAACTGTATCATTCGGCAGTGGGATGTCTTTCATTTTACTTGTTGCAGGCTGGCCTAAATACTTCATTACAAGCAGCAATCAAAGAAGGCTTAATGAGTTCTTCAACAATGGAATATGGTTTTTGTACATTTAGCTATCTATAATGATATTAAATAGGATGCCATCAGAAGTGAAGTGTCAGTGGTTGAAGCTTGGGAAATAATTTTCTTTTCTATTTTAAGTGCATCTCTTTTACACATAAAGAACTCAATGGGTTTGTTGACTAAATCGGAATGTTTTGTGTTGAGATGTCGTGTAAGTTGCGATAGCTTCATTTCCCAGAACAGTAGCACAAATGACACATTGAGGTCGTGGCAATTGGTTAGTGTCAGGGCATCGTATGAAACCAAATTATAAATAGCTGTCCATGTACTT
The DNA here is from genome assembly GCF_054136105.1 of Typopeltis vanoorti. Lineage (NCBI taxonomy): Eukaryota > Metazoa > Arthropoda > Arachnida > Uropygi > Thelyphonidae > Typopeltis > Typopeltis vanoorti. The sequence goes on along the minus strand of NC_143551.1, from coordinate 136,480,471 downwards.
ATGAGTGAATGCAGACTTTTTCTTCTGTGTGCTGGTAGTTTTCCCCTCCTTTTGTACATCTTGGAGATCACTCTATAGGCTTGAGGTAGATGAATCACTATTTGATGCGTCACAAAAACCTTCAGTATGAGATTTCTTAAAACCAAAATTAAACAAAGTCCCTTGTCTCTTATTCATATTAAAATTTAAATCTAGACCTATTACTTTTAAAAAAAATCATGGCACTCGGGTTTCGAAACAAGCACTTACACGTTGCAATGCAAACTTGCGAAGAAACAGTATTCAGTATTACTAGATTTGAGAACAGGATACAGACTGCCTTGATCTTCAGTTTCAGTGGAAAAATTTTCTTTATACTTCCTTGCTGATTGTCACTGACATTTGCAACACAGATGTTATTTCATTCAGTTTTGAGAACAGAGGATACACCGCCCATTGTTGTAATCGGCTTGCAGGCAATTTTTATGGCCAGTCATAAACAGCGGTATTCCTTTCCTAAATGTTGAAAGATTTCTATGTGTGAAAATTAACAATAATTCATGAATACTTTCATGTTTAATAATACACGGCTTGGTCACTGACATTTGCTACACAGATTTATTTAGACGTTCTAGGTCTGAGCTTTTCGACACATTCACTAATATTATTCCCCTCAGAATATTTCTACTATAAAATATTTATTCATAAAAAATGCTTAGAAAACGAAAATAACAAATTTCAGGAGACCTTCTCGCAGTCTGGTATAATTGATGGCAGGGCCCGATACTGGGCCGTGGCCCGGCGGTTGAGAAACATTGACCTAACTGATATTTATTTTCTATGTTCTTACCAAAATCTTCCCAAGACTTTTTGTTTAGCTAGTTTTACACAGTGTTTAGCTTTCTTACATTTGTCTCTGCATTCTCTAAGAGCACAAGCTGACTTATTTGCCAAGAACTTTTGATAGGCTTTCTTTTTTCCTTCACTGCCTCTTTAACTTCCTTTGTCCACCATGGAGTTATGATTTTTCTGACCTTGCAGACAAATCACTACATGCCTCTCTGACTGAATCAATCAATGTTTTCTTCAGAGCTTGCCACTGAATCTCCAAGGTTTGGTTCCTTTCTCAAACTCTTTCATTTTTTTTCTTGAATAATGTTTGTGTATTTTAGTCTACATTTCACATCTGAGAGCTGCTCAACTTTTATTTGCTTTAACGCTTTCTTACATGTTCTTCTTTTCAATATGAAATTCACTTTTATCCTGCTCAAGACTAAATTCTGATCCCTTCCAATTTTAAATCCTCTGTACACTTTAGTGTCCTGCACCAGTGAGAAAACATCACTGTCAACAATAGCATAGTCAATGAGACTTTTCTTATTCCTTGCCTCTTCTCTCCATGTGAATTTATGCACATTTTTATATTGGAACATGAATTTATGCACATTGTTACGTTGGTGTTAGTAATAACCAGTCCATGTCCTTAGCAGAAATCCAACAGGTATTTGCCATTATTATTAGCTTTGTTCTTTTTTACATATTTTCCCAAAAATATTTTTGTATGTCTGACAACCATTTCCTACTCTGCTATTTAGATCCCCAACAAAGAACAGCTTTTTCTTTTTCATTGTGTCAGTTGCTTTCGCTAAACCCTCAAAAAATTCCTCCACTTCTACCTTAATAGAATGTTCTGTGAGATCATAGTACAAATAAGTCTCATTGTCCAGTTCCCTATTCTGATATTTGCCCACATCACACTACTTGATATCGCCTGCCATTCAAGAAGATTAGCCTTGTATTTAGTGTTGATTTTATTTAAATGAATTTAATAATACAAAATTCTACTTACAAACTTAAGTATGTACTTCCAAAAAAAAACACATTAATGTGATACTTTGCATTGCATACATTCAGCTAACTTATTATAATCTGGCACATAACTGGAATGTTAAAGTTATGAATCTTTTCCTTTTTATTTATGTTATCCATCATGGATTGTAAAAATTATAATATAAATATATAAAATTATTAGAACACATCAAATAAACAACTGATTGTCACTCTAGAAAAGAATTCAAGCTACTAGCCTAGTGTGACAGAAGTGAATAACCCATAACTGGCGATGTGCGGTTTACATGCACACTAAAAATTTGAAGGTTGTTCAACGCTTCAAATCTGGCACAGCGGCAGGGCACTTTAAAAATGCTTCGTGGGCACCCAAGTGCCTACGAGCCCCATGTTGCCGACTTCTGCTATAGCTACTCTTTCTTTTCCATGATTGTTATTGATTCATTTTGTATTTATTGTTTAGAAAGATCTTGCCAGTTTTTGTCTTTCAGTCATCCCTATTATGACAATCTGGTACTTATCCAATTCTTCTGCTAGTTCCATTTCTTTATCATTCAGGCTTCTTATGTTGATGGTACCAATCTTGAGCTCTAGTGATGCTGCATCAGAGTGCATTTCAGGATTTGTTCCAGTAGCTGACTTTTCACTGCTTGTCTTAGTTCCCTTTGTTCATTAAACAATGGTGGCCTTGTTTAACTGGCAATGCTCCAGCCAGCATGAAATTCTCTCATGTCGTACCATTATTTTCCTTGTGGTTTAAACCAATAAGAATACAATTTAGTCGACTAAATTCCAAATTGCCAGCCCATCCTTGTTCATTCAGTATCCAGGTAGATACCTAATAGGGTGCACCACAAGAAGATGAGGATTGGACGTTAGATCAGAAGCCCTGGTCAGTTCTCTGCATTCCTTTAAAGACTATGTGGAGGACTCCTCTCAGTTATACAGCGTTAACCCTTAAGTATCCTGCAACAAAATTTTGTATTGCAGACACCACTGTGTTGTCTGCAATGTAAAAAAAAAAAAAACAGTGCAACAAATGATTCCCAGAGACAGAAAAGCCACAGAAGAGGTGGAGTTCACAGGAGACATAAAAAGATAATTCAAGAAAAAAGAGCATTGAAAATTAGGAGAGAGAGAGAGAGATCTCTGTGGAAATGGAAGAAGAATATAGAGGGAAATGCAATGAAGTGAAGAGGTGGTTAGGAGAGACAAATAAAAATAGCTAGAGGATATCAGTAAATACTGTGGTGAATATAGAACAGGCAAATTATATAAGATGATCAGAAACATCAACAAGAAATGAAGTCCAAAGCAGAAAACCATAGAAAATAAAAATGGTGAAATCTTGATGAATAGGAAGAAATAGACAAGAGATGGACAAGATACAGCTCACTGTTATATAAAACAGGAGATGTTGAGGTCCAAAAGAAATTAATTAATCAATTAAGGGAAATATTACCACTACACCAAGCACAGAGGGAGAAACATGTATACTAAGGAAGAAGTTGTAACATCTGAAAAACCATAATCCTGGGAATGATGAGATCACTGGAGAGATGTTAAAACATGGTGGCGAGGTGATAATAGACAAACTGTATGAGTTGTGTAACATGGAATGGCAGGAAGGCAGAACAAAAGAATGGACAAGATCAATCCTAATAACTATTCACCAAAAAGGAAGCAAAATGGACTACAAAAATTATTGATGTGAGTAAAGTACTTATAATGATATTGACAGAAAGCATAAGGAAACTAATGGAAGAAAATCTGGAAGATGAGTAAGGATTTAGAAGAGACAGAAGTACTGTGTACCAAATATTAATGTTAAGATTAATTGTGAAAAAAGCTACATAGAAATCAAAATGTTTATATCTGTTTTGTTGACTTTCAGAAAGCATTTGACAGTATCAGATCAGAAAAGTGACATGAACTGTATTCGAATCTTATGGAGTGGACAGAACCTGATGTATCTCTTGCAGAACGTCAATGATAAAGGCTTTTGTGATTGTGCTGAAGTTAAGTGAAGAAGGAAAGAGATATGGGTTGATGATGAACATCGATAAAACAAAAACATCTCTGATATTCAGAGAGAGAGAGAGGATGAAAAAGCAAATAAAGATCAACAGTAAGGAACTTTACATACCTAGGGAACAACTAGACTCTTGATTTAGAGCAAAAAAGAGAATAAGATCTCTGATAACAAATGCTGAAGTAAACTTACCTAATCTAGCCATAAATACTGTTACGATTTGAACATCATATAAACCTTGAATCTATCAGTAAATCATTTACAGCTTTCAGCACATACAAAACACATGTTTAACATGCAGCACTCAGTACTCGAAATGTCCCCTTTTGCCTTCACACACAGACAAGGTCTATGAGGCCACATATCAACAGTGGCACACACAACATCCAACAAAAACACTGCCACTGCTCACTCCATATCCACCTTCAGGCTGGTGTTTTTTGCAGGCTACTCTCTCAAACTCCAACCACAATTTAAAGTCCAACAGATTCAGATCAGGACTTCCAGACAGCTATTCAGATGGTGATAAGTGGTCATGCACATTTGCTGTGTGGTCCTAGCCTTATGTGTGCAGGGGCTGAGTACTGTGAAAAAAGATGTTCGAGGGGGGGGGGGACATACCACACCCACTGTTCCTTTCAAACAGTAGTGTGTTTACTGTAGTGCAATGTCTACTGTGATGCTTTATATGATTATTATTAATTGTTTTACTAATAAGTTTTTGAAGCTTTTATAGTTTATAAAATGTCTAATATCATCACTGTTGCTTTTCACTTAAACAGATATTCCTTGGATGCAGATGCATGGAGCTGTATTTGGGATAAAGATGATCCCTGCTATTTTTTTGCTGGTCTGAAGAATGGTAGCATTTTGCAGTTTGATACACGAATGACTAGTGGTCATGTAAGTCAGCTTCCTTCCTTGGGTCAGATCTCACCAGTTGTATCACTCCAGTATGTACAAAAAGACAATACTTCATTATCAAGGTGCTTCATCTTTTATAACATCTAGTTCATACAGGCCAATTTTTCTGATCTAATGATAATTACTTTGATCTTCTAAACTTAAGGAAATCAGTTTTCTTATTATTTAATGTTTTTAATTAATTAAATAATTAAAAGTTCCAGTAATATTATTTTTTTCACTACTTTAATATAGCATTTTAGCCATTTTGAACTATCTTCATTTTCTGATATATCAAATTGGAAAAAACAACACATTTAATAGTTCATGACCTATCAGGTTATTTGTTGGGTTTCTGATTTGATTAGCTATATTTCCAATTGATTAAATTCTCCTTAAGAATTGACAAATTTACCTAAGATTATTTTACACACACAGACTTTTAAAGAAAAAACTTAATATCTCATATTTGAATGTCTGATTTGAAACCATTTTACTTAATTGGCATTGGCATTCATTGGCAGTCTCCACTCTTATTATAATCTAAATGTTAATTTAGATTATAATAAGAGTGGAGACTGCCAATGAATTCTGTCTTTCTGTATGAGATTCTGTTTACAACCATACTGATTTTTTTTAAGATCTGATTTCAAGTTTTCTTTCCTTGGTACCTTAGCATGTGCTTTTTCAATGATTTTAATGTTTTGGCAGTCCCCTTTTTTGGCCTAAAACCAGCTTTTTTTTTTTTTTTTTTTTTTTTTTTCCCAAGTAACACTTCATTTTACTTAATAAAGAAATTCCTTTTGAAGTCTGAATTTCAGTTTTATTTCCTTTCTCATAAATTGTTATGTGAGAGATCTGCTCCAAATTTTCTGCCAAAATCTTTAAATTATGCAGGATAACTACTTTTAAATCTTTTCTATCACTATATTTTAGATCAAATATAATTTTCAATGAATTGAAGTTTCCAAGGTGCAAATTGTCCATTCCTATTTATCAGGCTAGAACCACATATAATATAATCAGAAAGAGAACTGTGTAATGAGTTACACATCCTATTATGTAGAAAAGTATTAACAGAGAGATTTCTAATGATTTGTAGTCTTCCTGGATATTTTAAACCACTGTTCTGTTGTTTTTTGCCTCAATAATTTTTAAAAGTAACTTTCTTTTGTGATTTCCTAGCTTAGTTAATAGCTTCCAAAACATTTTGAAACCTGCTTTATATTTTTTCTACTATATTCTCTCTAAAATCTTTTCGTGATTAGTTTAGCCTGCTTTTACACAATCCTAGCTTTCCTAGCTGTTCAGGTTACTATGACAGTACTATGTGATTAAGTTAACATTATTATTAATCTCCTATCCACAATTTGCCTCCAAATTAGTTATTACTTGTAAGCACTCCAATATTGTCATATCTGATATTCGTTCTTCTAAGGCAGCTCTGACTGAATAAATCCACATAGACCTTGTTCTTTCTCTGGTCTCTTTCTTGCCATCTGGGCATCAAACACCTGTTTTGCCAACTTTTCCTCGCCCATTCTGTTTAAGTGGCCATATCACTAGATTAGCTCTGCTTACATGCTCGAATGCTAATAATGTCAAGTTCCCTTCTAATATCTTCATTTTTAATATGATTCTGCCATTGATGCCATCAGTTCACCCCCCCCCCTAATTTTCCTCAGAACCCTCATATCTGTGGTCTCTAGTCTTTGATCAAGTGCTTTCTTTCTAACCCAACTCTCAGATCCATAACTTAAAACTGGTTTGAACACTGACTTGTATACTGTTAATTTGATGTTTTGCTTAATATCTCTCTTATTCCATATAAATTTATTAAGCTGGCTACCGATCATACCAACTTTGCATATTCTGTTGTCTATTTCCAGATTTAACCTGCCATCTTTACTAAAAACTGTGCCTAAATAGCAGAAATATTTCACCTGTTCTATAGGATCTCCATTCAGAATGCAGCTGAAGTTTTCTGTGTTCCAGTCTATTTTCATGGTATTTTTATTGCTGCTTTTCATGCCAAATTTGTTACAGCTGTTATTCAATTTAGTTTCAAGCTAGTTTAAAAGAATTTTTAGTGGTATCTTGTTTTCACAAAAAAATCAAACCATGAGCTATAACTATTTTATAGCTCATGGTTTGAATTCTGGAATTAAAACCCACATCCTCTCAGTTGAAGAGCAGATACTGGATGAATTAGTTGGATTTTTTTGATTGTCTTCAGGAAGTAAACAAATTTCATTGACATATGTGAGACAAACACCACAACACTTTACTAGAAACCTGAAGTAGCTTGAAAAAAAAGTTCCATGCTTCATATTCTCTATTGACCAGGAACTTTTTTATGACTTCTTTTCATAAACTACCTTGGAGTTTTTATTTTTCTATATTTGATGACAATGTCACCATGCTTTACTGAGTCATTCTATCTCTTCAAATTTTTTCACTCAGTTTCTAAGGCCTGATGCTCATTTTCACACTCCTTTACTTTTTTTCCCCAATTTTTGTATTTTGAGTTCATAGTTTGGATCAGAGTTCTTTGACCTTGCTTCTTTGTAAAACTTTGGTATGCTTTTTTCTTTTCAATGAGATACTTATTCTTGTCCTTCTCTACACTATCCTATTCAACTTCATACAAAGTGTCCACTAGGTCAATCACTTTGTTTTTCAAATCTCCTGTACATACTTATGTGTTGACCTAGTCTGAAAACATCAGTTAATAGTAAAAGCATAATCTCTGATGCTACTATTTTTTGTGTATTCTCTCATTGTAAATTTATGCACATTTATATTTTGAAACATGATGCTAGTAATGACTAGCCCATCACTGCAGAAATCCAGCAGGTACTAGCCATTATTATTAGCTGTGTTCTTTTCTCTATATTTCCCCAGAATATTTCTTTATGTCCAAAACTTTATCTCCAGAATATTTCTTTATGTCTCAAACAAAAACCTCATTTCAGAGATTTGGATCCCCCCCCCTCCTTCCCTCCCACAGATTTGGATGTTGTCAGAAATAAGGCTGAAAGAACTTTTTTGTGAGAAAACTTTATACTAACTAAAGGCAATAACTCCTTGCATCTTTAATGAGTATCCCATTCAGTTTTGAGACATGAGAAACTGCACAGAGTATGCTTTGATCTTTCTCATACTCTTTCACCTCAAAACTGTTTGCACACATGACTTAGTTTCTCTTATTTTATGTCTATATTATCTTACTGAAACAAAACTTTTTCCAAATTGAATCTATCAGTCATACACAAGTTCTTTCATCAATCAAGTTTATTCCAAATATCTAAAAACTGTATGCCATTCCTCCTAATACGCAATGACTTGTTTACAATCATGGCCCTTCTTCTCAGTTCACTCTTATTATATCTTGGCAATATATATGGTAGCCAAAAAGTTTGTGCAGTTTTCAGTAGAGTTCGCTACAGTCACTTGTTTTATTTTACAGTGGTTTGCAATCAGCGCACTCTAACTTGGTGTGTACTCTTTTTCTGTGACTTGGAACCTGGTGTAATTTGGGCATGTTTCTTTACGAATTTAAACTCGATTCAAATGCTTAAGAAGCATCCTGTAAGATATGTGTGGTTTTTGGAAAAGATGCAGAGCAGAACGTACTTGTTTAACATTTTAATTTTTGCAGCAGAAAAATCGCAATTTCATCACACACACCAAACTCTTCCTAATTATAGAATCGGCATAATAAGACATTAGTGTGTACAGAGGATTTGAAATATATGCTTTCATCTTTTCCTTCACTGCCTCTTTAACTTCCTGTGTTCAACATGGAGTTCTGATTTTTCTATCCTTGCAGACAACTTCACCACATGCCTCTCTAGCTGAATCAATCAGGGCTTTCTTCAAGGCTTGCCACTTAATCTCCAAGGTTTGGTTACTGTTCTGGAACTCTTTCATTTTTTCTTCAATAATCTTTGTGTATTTTAGTCTACAGTTCACATCTGAGAACTGCTCAAATTTTATTCGCTTTAAAACTTTCTTACATGTTATTCTTTTCAATATGAAATTCAATTTTATCCTGCTCAAGACTAAATAGTGATCGCTTCCAATTTCAAATCCTCTGTACACTCTGGTGTCCTGCACCAAGGAGAAAACATCACTATCAACAATAACATAGTCAATGAGACTTTTCTAATACCTTGCCTCTTCTCTCCATGTGAATTTGTGCATATTTTTATGTTGGAACATGGTGTTAGTAATAACCAGTCCATGTCCTGAGCAGAAATCCAACAGGTATTTGCCATTATTATTAGCTTTGCTCTCCAAATTTTCCCAAAATATTTTTGTATTTCTGACAATCATTTCCTACTCTGCTATTTAAGTCCCCAACAAGGACCAACTTTTCCTTTTTCATTGTGTCAGTTGCTTTTTCTAAAGCATCAAAAAATTCCTCCACTTCTACATTAGTAGAACCTTCTGTGGGCAAGTCTCATTGTCCAATTCCCCATTCTGATATTTGCCCACATCAGTATACTTGAGACTGCTTGCCATTCAAGAAGATTAGCCTTGTATTTTGTGTTGAATACTATGGCTACTCCTTCTTTTCCTTGATTGTCATTGCCTGAAGATAACAATTTGTAATTATTGCTCAGAAAGATCTCACCAGTTTTTGTCTTTTTTGTTTCAGTCACCCCTATTATGTCGATCTGGTACTTATCCAGTTCTTCAGCTAGCACCATTTCTTTGCCATTCAGGCTTCTTATGTTGATAGTACCGATCTTTAACTCTGGTGATGTTGAGTTGGGGTGTGCTTTCAGATTTGTTCCATTAGCTGACTTTTTGCTGTTCGCCCTGGTTCCCTGGCAAAAACAAAGGGGGCCTTGTTTAACCGGGCGATGCCCCAGCCAGCATGAAATTTTGTCATGTTGTACCATCGTGCAATTCTTGAATTTGGAACTGTCAGCTTTGTGCATTTGTTCCATCACCAGAGTTAATGATATGTTAGAAGTTGTTTTAATAACTTCAAAATTGTATAAAATAACTTATTAATATTATTTTTATTCTCTTCAGGAGGATGAAAGCAAGTAAGTTTAATTATAATAAATTAAATTTTATGGTAGTATTAAAGGGAAGGAGAATTAATGTGTTTAATTATATAAATTTTTTGTTGCTTCCACTGATTAAAGTTATTTAGTACCTTTAGTACATTTGGTACCATGGGTTGGGCTAAGGATATTCTTAGCCCAATCCAGAAACCGTACTCTAGAGACTAAACATGTAACTTTTTCAAGTTACTTCTGGCCTCCAATAAGCAGAGCAGTGGTTTCACACTGGCAATGACATTCACCTGCCACCTAAAGACAATCACAAACATCCATGCCCACAGTGTAGGATTTGAACCTACAGCCTGTTGGTTGGAGAGTGGGTACACAAACCACTTGGCCAGCAAAGTCTTTTGCTAGATACATAACTCATCTAAATTATTAAAACATAAAATGTGATCTGTCTGAATGAAATTCAGATATCCCACACTGCCTTGCTATTCTCTTCATCTTTCTTCTGTGCTATCTTTTTTTTTAACTTTGTTCAACTTCATTCATTGATGTCTTCATCCAGATTGGATGAGAGTGTGTTTATCAAGGGTGTGAGGGCTAGATATTTCATTTGGAGAGTGGTAAATAAATGGAATGGGTTGCCAAAGTCAGTTATGAGTGCTTTTTCTATTAATGGATTCACGGAGAAGTATGATATATATTGTGTGGATATTTTGGATCTCCTACAATGATTCTTAAGACTCCACAGATGTGCCCCTGTAATAATTCTCTAAGCTTTCATTTTTGTATCATTGTTCACAGATATTCCACCACAGGCTAGCTTATTTTTTTGACATAACACTTCTGATTCTTTTGTAACACTAATGACATGCTCTCCATTTTTGATTATCACCAACAGACAACTCACCTTTGATAGTGAACGCATCATGTGCACAACCACACACACACACACACACACACACACACACACACAACCTAGAATCTCCCAATTTTGACCTCTGGCTGAAAATCTCTCTACCCATTCAATCAAATTCATCTGCTGTGTCTACTGCTCTCCCAATGCCACCAATTTTTCCTTTTCCTTTCCTTAAAATTTGATATCCTTCAATCCAACTTTCCTAACAATGAGGTAATTTTCCTTCACGACTTCAGTGTCACAACACCAGCTGGTGCACACCTACCCCAGTTGCACAGATCAAGCAGAAGAGAGACTGAGTAATCTGCCATCACATGCCTACCAGAATACTAGACAACCCTAACCACTCTCCAGATACCTTGGACCTCTTCCTCACTAGTTGCCCATCCAAGTAAACAGTGAAGGTAGTCTGTCCTCTAGGTAGTTCAGACCACAGTTACTTGCATCCACACATCATCTATGGCATTGCGAGAAAGTCAAGTGGAATGATCTATACAACTACAATGGCACATTTTCTTGGATAGATTATTGCTTCTAGCCATCTGACCCAAACCTATGTGCTAAACGTATCACTGAAATAATATTGGCATGGAAACATTTATTCCCCATTCCACCCTAAATTCTCATCACTGCCTTAGTTCTTCTACAAGTGTGACAAAACTGTACAAGAGAAGAATTGCACATACCATAACTGTCTTGCATCCAAAACTCCATCCACCTATACATTTATACCAAAGCCCAGAATATTTGCAGGAAAACTAAAAACTATCAGCACGTCAAAAACTGGCGTTGAGAGAGCTAAAAACAAGAAATTTGCATCCTGTCCAAATGACAGCCATGCATTCTGGTCTCTAGCCAAAGCCGTTGGTTGCAACTACTGCCCAGTACTGCTCCCACCACCACCACTGGTTCTATTGCATCATCACCCACAGAAAAAGCCATTCTCCTGGCTTCCTATTTCTCCTGGAATTCTTGTATTGCTGATTTTGGTAAATGTCCCTCTCCACCATGTCATACGCACTCAATGGCCAGTATGTCCTTTTGCCAAAAAGAGATCAGGAAAATTTTGCTCAAATTGGATACCAAAAAGTCTCCTGGCCCTGATGGCATTCCTCTAATTATCCTAAAGGTCTCTGCTCCAGAGTTGACTCTCATTCTGTATATATCTTTTTACACTCTTATTCACTGGTGTCTACCTTGCAGTCTGGAAATGAGCCCATATTCAGCCTATCCTTAAAAAAAGAGGGTGATAAATCTATACTCTCAAACTACTATCCAATTTCTCTTACTCCAGTTCTTTCCAAAATAATGGAGAGAGCTATCAACACTCACCTGTAATGCCATCTTGAAGACTCTCAGGTAAAAATAGGTGTTTAGGCAAGAAAAAGACCCAGAGGAAGACCAAGGTTTGAGTGAATTGATTCAGTCCGAAGTGCCTTAGAATAACAAAATGTTAGATATGACAATAGTGGAGTGCTGACAAGTAATAGATTAATTTGGAGGAAAATTGTTAACAGGAGATTATTAATAATGTAAACTTATTCATGTAGTGCTGACATAGTAGCCTGAACGCCCCCTTGAGGAAACATATTGGGAAATTGATGATGATGAAAATTGAATATATTGAAAAGAAAAGTATGGAAGTATTTAAAGAACCAAAGTCAAGTCGCTTTCACAGGTGAAAGCGATTTGAAAATGACGATTTTGAAAACAAGAATCAAACCTTGGAGATTCATCCAGAAGAGTATGAGGTGAAGTTTTCTGTAAGAATAGAAAAATCAGCACTCTATGTTGGATTCAGTAAGATGAAGAGACAGTCATGGAACAAGAAGAAAGCATATCAAAAGTTCCTAACAATTAAGTCAGCAAATGTTTTAGAGAAAGATGTAAGAGAGTGAAACAGCCAATAAAAAAAAATATTTGAACAAATATTGGGAAGACAGGTAAGAATATAGAAGATAAATATCCTGTAGTTGGCAGATATTTTGGAGAGTACTAAAAATGTTTAGAAATGGAGTTAGTACATAGTATTGTAAAAGGTTCCCTGAATATAAGGAATAGGTATTCTATTCCTTGTATTCAGGAAACCTATGAACATGTTGCTCATATTCAAAAGAAATTCCGTCTTTCAGTCATACAAACTCATCAACCAAAATTGGATTCATTTTACCTTCTCCAAAAGAGAAAGTGCAGTTGCAGTCACTACCTAGAGTCCATCAAATTTATTGCAACTCTTTTATATTTCAGGCAGACTTGCTGCTTTGCCACAAAATGTATTTCTGAACATCAGTTATATATTTAACTAAATAAACATCATAAATCCAATCTTGAAGAACATGGAATTGATAATACTAGCTGTATGGTCCTTTGAGATAATACTAAGTGTTTACATAGAGGCACCTACATATCTGAATGTCTTTTCAAAGAAAGTGCCAAATTGCCCAGATTTCTATCTTTATGTTGACTGTATTTCTACAAAAAATATGAAACCTAATTTAAAATTGTTATTTTTTTGCATGTGTGTGTGTGGAGGTGGGGGGGGGGGTAGTATCTTAATAGTGCAGTAATTTTATCCTCTTGTAACTACACAGAAAGATACCTCTCCCCATGCACTCACACTGTTTTTGAATTTTAAATATTTCTTCATTCTCACTGATGATGATACTATGTTGACTGTATTTCCATTGACTGATACCAAATTACTCTTGTTATCCATGTTATTTCAATAGGTGTTACAGAATCGTGTCCAGATTTTGCTGGACGTCTATAGACATTATGGCCGTTTGGGGTGTTAAGAAACTTAAAAGAAAACCTTTCTACCTAATTTTTATCTTTAATTAAATTTTACTGTGAATGTGTATTCTTATTCTAATGGATTTTTATACAGTTATCACCCCATCAAAGAAGAATATATGTAATTTTTCCAACTGATGTATTGCTATTCTTTTATCTAAATTCTCACAAGCATGCGGAACAATATTGTTAAACTGCACATTTTGGATTTTTTTGCTGCAAAAATGTTTTCTAGAATCTAGTTTAGAAAGTTGAAGCTTTACATTACTGAATAAACACATTTAACGAAAGTTAGCTAATGGGAATCTGCTTGAATTGCTTTGCCTTATTGTTTATTTGCTTGTTTCTGAATTTTGTTAATCTTAAATGTTCTGTTCTGTAGTATATTTCAGCTGGAATGGAAAGATTTAAAGACAAACTGAGGTCACTGCAGTGGGCTTCTTGCTTTCCCCAACTCTGACAAAAATTTACTTCGAACATCTCAAAAAAAAAAAAAAAAATGCTAATTTTGATCCCAAACCTTTACTTTGGCTTCATTATATAGATGTTTTTGCAATCTGGAATAAATCTTATCGGGAATTAGATGTCTTCCTACAAAAAATAGCCTTCTTTACAATCAAATTTACCTTGTATGTTGGGGGTCTTTTTTAAAAAAAGGTGTGTTCTTATAAAAAGAAAAATGGATGGTTCATTATCCACTTCAGTCTATTGCAAGCAGTCCTTCTGTGGTCAATATATTCATTACATATCAGCACATCATCCCTCACAGAAATTATTAAATGCCACTTGTTCTTCATCTAAGTTACATTAGAAAGAAATTGAACCATCAGATTGTCTCAATGGCTACAACCCTGAATTTATTGAATAAATCATCAGCCATTTTACTCATACTTACACAGAAAAAAAAAGAAAAAAAAAGATGACTTGCATAGAATCTCCATTTGTTATATCAGAAGTACTTCTGAACATGCTTCTCATATCATTAAGAAATTTCATCTTTTAACCACATTTGAAATCTATTAATCGAATCAGCTCTTTGTTACCAAGTACTAAACACATTTCTGAACACCAGTCCTAAATTGAATTGAAAAAAACTTCATAAATCTGGCCTTGCTGAACATCATACAGTTACTAACACTAGCATCATGGGAACCTATAGGATGGTGCTAAATTATTGCATGGTTGCTCAAACAGATTTGAATGTCTATAAAGGAAGTGCTGAGATCCTTCTCCACTGTGCAAAGGCAGTGGAAAAGGATCTTAATCTTAGTGATGGATTGTCTATGCCCAAAGTTTGAAAAACTTGTCATTAATTGTGTTTCTTTTTTTTTTTTTTTTTAATGTAGTTACATAAATATCCCACACAGACACCTATTTCAGATCCTAATAATATATTAGGCTCTGTCCAACTATGCATGAAAGATACCATTCTTCATGCACCCACATGTTATTTGAATTTCTCGATTCTGTTTTGTGATACTGATGATGGTTTCAGAAACTTAAAACTTACTGAAATATTTATATAATTGATTACAGTTATTTATACATTTTTCCACTATTTCACATGTATTTTATGTTTCTGTAAAGAAACATAGGGTCTATATTCTGCATTTGAACAACTGAATGCTGTAATCATAGGTTGAAATTACAACCTATGATTACAGCATTCAGTTGTGCAAACAAAATGTGAACAGATTTCTTCTTCCTTCTATTCCTCTTGCCCCCACACAGCAGTAACGTGCTATGGGTCTTATAGCCTTTCGTGTGTGGATCAGAAATTAAACAAGAATAGAACCCAGTAAATTTGACAATGAAACACACAAAATGCATGTACATGATGTGGAGTGTCATGGTCTGTTACTTCATCAACCAGATGGTAGCCTTTATTTCTCAGTTTTTAGAAAGAAAACTCATACCTGACTTTGCATTCTCTTTCACATCATAATTATCAAACATCTATCACCATTAACACTCTGGTACATCGAGCCACTCTCTGCTTTGCTGAAATGCTGCTCTCCCAAGAAATAAATCATATTAAGTTCACCATCCTTACTAATGGCTTTATTTAATCATATGTCAATAAGATAATTGTTAATTAGTGTTTCCTTGGCATCTGCCTCTCATCATGAAAGTGATACAGAGGTGGTCTGTTGTGTCACCATTCTGTGTGTTAAAGATATCTCTGAAAGTTTAGCCAAGCTACTTAGAACTGTTGGCCTACAAGTGTCCTTCCACTTTATCAACCAGATAATTACTTTTCTAGGCTCAGCTAAAGATAAACTTCTACCTTTAGTCTTTGGTATATTTGATACCCTGGACTGTATCAAATTCCTTGCTGCAGTGGATTATTGTATTTTGACCAAACAGGTAGATTTGTGACGTACATTGTGATGAACATTTAGACTATGTTAAGTTCCATGAGTCAGGACTTGTAGAACATGCTATCATCCCAAGACATTGAATTCTTATGAAGAAAATTAGGGTTCTCTATAAAAGTATTAATCTTTTAGAATATCTATACAAAGAAAGTGGTGAGACTTTGCAGCATCGACCAAATCTAAATAGAAATGTGGACTTAAATTATCCTGCTTATGGAAAATAGGTCTTACAAGTCCCAGAATTAATTTAATTCTTTTTCCTTTTTTTTTTTTTAATTTTTATTTTAAATCTCCCATTAAAGTTATTTTACTAGAACCTTAATGTAATTAGACCATGATACTCTGTATGTATTTGCAATTTGCATGTTTCATTATTGAATTTGACAGTTTCTATTCTTGTTTAATTTGAAAGTCATACTGAAGATGCTCTTGATACTAGGGTGAAAATTTTATACCACTAAAATATATATGTACGTTAAACCCGTCTTATGCTAATTAATTATGTCTTACATTCCTATTCATCAAGTTATTTCATAGTTTCATCGAACAACTTACATTTCACTAGCTTCCATTACTGATATTAACAGAGATGTTGTCATTCTTCAAGTGTGCCACCCAGTTAATTTTGTTACACTAATAAATTTTGCTTTGTAATAAAATTGGTCTGTTATATACTAAAACATTTTCATTTCAGAAATAATGGTGGACCATTAGTGGGCCAGTTGTCTAGCTGCCATTTCTATGAACAGACAGATAACCATGTATATAAGCCACATCCACTACCTTTGGAAGGTGAGTTTATCATTTACTTATGGTAAATTATTGAATTTAGTCCAATTCATAGAGTTATTTATATTCTAGTTGTCCAAAATTCTGCTTATAATTGGAACCCAAAAATTTGCACTTGGATGACTTTGTCAATTTTTTTGAGTGATTAGAGAAGGCAGCTGACATAAAGAGAAAAGCTGAACCTTGTTAGTGATCTGAACTTCAGGGTAGTAAATGACTCCTTGGCATATAGAAATGTTTAGGGAAGGTTTGGTAATAATAATAATGATGATGGTAAGTACATAGAGGATATCTGTTTCAAACACAGACTAATCTTTATGCCACCACGATTCCAAATTTGCAACGAGAGAAGGCAGTGATATCTTCATGCTGGTTCAGAGTACATAAGTATAAGGGAATTTGAAATTGGAAGTGAACATCACTTAGTCTTAGTAAGATAAAAATAAATATGACATTGAAAAGAACAGCATGTAAGAAAATTTTAAAAAGAATTAAAGTTGAGTACCTTTTACAGGTGAACCATAGACTCAGCTATGCAAACATTAAGAATTCAAGAAAGAATGAAAGAATTTGAAAACCAAACCTTGGAGATTATGACAAACTCTGAAGAAAACATTGATTGATTCAACTTCATGTGGTGAACTTGTATTCAAGAATAGAAAAATAAGAACTGGTAAGGGAGGAATGTAATAAGGAGCACATATCAGTACTTAAATTAAAAGATGTTAAGAAATTTTATTTTTTGTTTAGTCCTTTATCCAAGCGTAAGCAAACAAATAGTCTTAGTACTACTTAGTATCACTTCTGTGTCTGGCTTCCACTGATGAGACCTCAATAATGTTGAAACCAGTCTGGGTAGTGACCCTTCCCTTAATGCATAGCATTATACATGTCTGCAAGGAGATGTGCTTTGCATGTGGGATACTAAGGCAAGTGATGTGAAGTCATACCACGAGTTGCCCCAGTCCTAAAGATACTTCAGGTGCAAACTTTGTTTGTTTACACTTGAATAAAGGATTAAACTAAATATATAATTTATAGTCTAACCAAGTGGGGAAAAAAACTTTCAACATCTTTCTCTAATCCAGAGTAATTTAATAATAAGGTGTGACACCTTTTGGCAACTAGCATATGGAAATATGACTTCTGCATTGCTTCAACCTTGTATCACCTCTGGGTCTGGCTCCCACTGAAGAGACCTCAATAAAGGTAGAAACCAGTCTGGGTAGTGACCTTCCTATATGTATAGCATTATAGTTCTGTTCATGGAACTGACATCCTATCCAAAATAAATCTGAAACCATTAGTCTGAAGGAGACACATGGACAATGTCTTCATTATTTGAAAAGACACAGAAAATGCTTTACATGAGTTCCTTCAAAAAATAAATTCTTTTCACCAAAAAATCAAGTTCATGTTAGAGTTGGAAAATAACAATCAATTACCTTTTCTGGACACACTAATAAAAAAACAAGAGAATGTACAAATCTAGTTCACAATCTACTGCAAACCTGCAGACACTGGACGTTATCTTCACTTCAGATCTACACACCATCATGCACAAAAACTTGGCATTATACTTATACTTAAACATAGAGCAATAAATATCTTCATGGAAGAAAAAGATCTGCTTGATTAACTCACAATCATATCTCAAACTCTAGTCAGAAATGGTTACCCATAAAGTATAATCCAAATGATTCTCAATAGAAACAACCCACAGCAACAACCTCAAGTCACGCAGTATACATTGTCCATTGTCATTCCTTATGCCATGTCAGTTTCAACAAAAATAGCAAAAATCATGAGGTCTTTCAACATCAGGGTTGCCTTCAAACCTATTCAAATTACACGACACATGTTAAGATCTCCTAAGGACAGCATCGCCTTCTACAAGTAAGCAGGTGTATATAACATCCCGTGTTCCTGTGGACTGAATTATATAGGTCAAACATCACGAAGCCTAGAAATCCGAAAAAAAGAACATATAGGGGATGTCAACAACAACAGAACAGATACCTCAGGATTAGCCCATTATTTCTCAATTTTGAACCACACCATCGATTGGCTCCATTCCGTACATCGAAGAAGATTTCAGATGTACAAACTTTAAAGAATCTGCAGTGGTACTCCAGATAGGAGACACTCTCAACAGAAATCAAGGCATGATACTAAAAGACATTTGGAAAATCTTAATAAATTTACTATGCTTAGCAGAACTCAACTTCACGAAAAACTATAAAACGCAATCAACTAACAATGACTAAGACTCCATGCTCTTGATGTTACGCGTCATTTCAATTTTAATTAATTTAACTGTTATTACTTCATTCTTTTTTAGCATTTAACGTCAGTGTACCCATTTCTTGTCCTGAAGAATCCAAACAGACTTAGCTGACAAAACTTGTCGACGATTCTACATATTTATAAAGAACTATGGTCCACTAATAAATCCAAAAAGAAAATTTCTCGTACTTAGTGTCAAGGGACCAAATATTAACAGTTACAATAAAGACAATAACTGGTGAGATCTTTCTAAGCAATAAATACAAAAATGCTACATTCAGGCAAGGACAATCAAGGAAAAGAAGGTGTAGCTATAGTATTGAACACAAAATACGAAGCTAATCCTCTTGAATGGCAAGCAGCATCAAGTAGAGCGATGTAGGCAAATATCAGAATTCAACAATGAGACTTATTTATGCCTATGTTCCCACAGAAGGTTCTAATAAGTTTTACTAGAAGTGGAGGAATTTTTTGAAGCTTTAGAAAAAACAACTGACACAATGAAAAAGGAAAAGTTGGTCCTTGTTGGGGATCTGAATAGCAGATATGTAGGAAATGATTGTCAGACATACAAAAATATTTTAGGAAAATTTGGAGAAAAGAGCAAAGCCAATAATAATGGCAAATATCTGTTGGATTTCTGCTCAGGACATGGACTGGTTATTATTAACACCAGGTTCCAACATAAAAATGTGCACAAATTCACATGGAGAAAAGAGGCAAAGAATAAGAAAAGTCTCATTGACATTGTTATTGTTGATAGTGATGTTTTCTCCCTGGTGCAGGACACAAGAGTGTACAGAGGATTTGAAATTGGAAGCGATCACTATTTAGTCTTCAGCAGGATAAAATTGAATTTCATATTGAAAAGAATAACATGTAAGAAAGTTTTAATGCAAATAAAAGTTGAGCAGCTCACAGATATGAACTGTAGATTAAAATACACAAAGATTATTGAAGAAAAAATGAAAGAGTTTGAGAACAGGAACCAAACCTTGGAGATTCAGTGGCAAGTACTGAAGAAAATATTGATTGATTCAGCCAGAGAGGAATGTGGTGAGGTTGTCTGTAAGGATAGAAAAATCAGAACTCCATGGTGGACACAGGAAGTTAAAGAGGCAGTGAAGGAAAAGAAGAAAGCATATCAAAAGTTCCTGACAAATAAGTCAGCTTGTGGTCTTAGAGAATACATTGACAAATGCAAGAATTCTAAACATTGTGTAAAACTACCTAAACAAAAGTCATGGGAGGACTTTGGCAAGAATATTGGGAGAAAGTCCTCCCATGACTTTTGTTTAGCTAGTTTTACGCAATGTTTAGAATTCTTGCATTTGTCTCTGTATTCTCTAAGACCACAAGCTGACTTATTTGTCAGGAACTTTTGATATGCTTTCTTCTTTTCCTTCACTGCCTCAAAATCAAAAAATTCCTCCACTTCTACCTTAGTAGAACCTTCTGTGGGACCATAGGCACAAATAAGTCTCATTGTCCAGTTCCCCATTCTCATATTTGCCCAGATTACTCTACTTGAGACTGACTGCCATTCAAGAAGATTAGCCTCATATTTTGTGTTGAATACTATGGCTACTCCTTCTTTTCCTTGATTGTCATTGCCTGAATATAACATTTTGTATTTATTGCTCAGAAAGATCTCACCAGTTTTTGTCATTTTTGTTTCAGTCACCCCTATTATGTCGATCTGGTACTTATCTAATTCATCAGCTAACTCTATTTTTTTTCCATTCATTCTTCTTATGATGATAGTACCAATCTTTAACTCTGGTGATGTTGAGTTTGGGTGCGTTTCCAGATTTGTTCCAGTATCTGACTTTTCCCTGTTCACCCTGGTTCCCTTGCAAAAACAACGGAGGCCTTGTTTAACCAGGCGACGACCCAGCCGGCATGAAATTTTGTGATGTTGTACCATCATTTTTTATTTTGGTTTAACCAATAAGAATACAGTTTGGTCGGCTAAATCCCAAATTGCCAGCCCATCCTCGTTCGTTCAGTATCCAGGTAGATACCCAACAGAGTGCACCACGAGAAGGTGAGGATTGGACATTAGGTCAGAAGCCCTGGTCGGTTCTTTGCCTTCCTTTAAAGGCTACGTGGAGGTCTCCTCTTAGATCTGATAATGTTGAAATCTTGACAGGTGACAGATTGATTTGGAGGAAAATTGCAGACAGGAAGTTAGTAATGGTGTAAGTTTTTCATGCAGTACTATCATATCCAGTCTACACCCCTTGAGGGTAGATATCAGGAATTTGATGATGATGATGATGTATTACTCTTTCTTTAAGTCAGTTGCCTTTCCTAATGATGCAAGTATTCCTCTATTTCTTCAGTACTTCAGTGGAGCCATCAACTGGAAATAAATTTCATTTTCCGATTTCTTACTCTGAAATATACCTAAATCAAAATCATTTACTAGAAATTGCCTTTCATATTTCATGTTCATCAGCTGCACCTTCTACTTGCTGATCACTGTTATTTAAATAAATCATCTTATATTTATTGTTTTTCAAGGATCTTGCTTGCTTTGTTTCTGGCAGTCTCAGTTTAGCACCAATAACATTCAGTTAGTATTTCTGCAGTTCATATGTTAGTTCTATAGCTTTACCATTGATGGGAGTTTATCATCGGTTCTGTTGAGCTGTACACACACAAATGACTGACTAAAATATTGTTGCCACATTGGGATGTGTACCTAAAAATTCCCTAAGAATTTGATAGTATACAGAAGAGACTTCTTCTTCTTCTACAGCTTCTCTCAATTAAGTGGGGTAATTGTTTGTTATGAGTCTCCTCCACACCTTCCTGTCTTGGGCTGTCACCACATCCAAGTTCTTCATCTTCAAGTCCTCTTCTACCAGCTCCCTCCATCTCTTCTTTGGCCACCACGCTTCTGCCTTCCTTGCACATCCATCTGCATGACCCTTCTTCCCACATATTCGTCCTCCCTCCTTATCACATGACCAAACCATCTCAACCTTGCCTCCTGTATTTTCGCTCCTAAGTTCGAAACTTTCACTGTTCCCCTGACATAGTCATTTCTCAGATGATCCTTTCTGGTCACACCGCACATCCACCTAAGCATTCTCATCTCTGCTACTTCCATCCTGCTGATGTTATTTTTCCTCAGGGCCACAGTTTCTTTAGCATATGTCATAGCTGGCCTCACTACTGTCCTATAAATTTTGCCTTTCGGATTGATCGGCACCCTCTTATCGCATAACACTCCAGCCATCTCCCTCCAGTTCCTCCAACCCGCTTGTATCCTGCATCCCACTTCCTTCTCAGCTCCTCCATCTTCTTCCACTGTTGAACCTAAGTATCTAAAGTCTCTCACCTTCCTGATGACGTTTCCTTCCAGCTCCAGATCTGTCTCCTGGCCACCGCCCACTGTGCAACACATATACTCTGTCTTACTTCTGCTCAGTCTCATACATCTCTCTTCCATTACTTTTCCCCATCTTTCCAGTTTAGTTTCCGCTTCTTCTCTTGAATCTACACACCGCAAGATGTCATCTGCATACAACATTGTCCAAGGTGCATCTTCTCTCACCT
This sequence comes from Typopeltis vanoorti, assembly GCF_054136105.1. NCBI lineage: Eukaryota > Metazoa > Arthropoda > Arachnida > Uropygi > Thelyphonidae > Typopeltis > Typopeltis vanoorti. The sequence goes on along the minus strand of NC_143551.1, from coordinate 136,457,950 downwards.
TCTCTGTTACCACCTCCATCACAATATTAAACAGAAACGGACTTAATGCTGACCCTTGATGCAAGCCAACTGTTACTTGAAAACTTTCTGTCTGTCCCAATCAGGTCCGAACACTTGTCTTCACATTTCTGTACATTTCCCGCACCAACCTGACAAATTTCTCCGGCACCTTCTTCTCCCTCAGACACCTCCAGACTTCTTGCCTTGGCACTCTATCGTATGCTTTCTCCAGATCAATAAATACCAGATGTAGCTCCCTTTGTTTCTCTCGATATTTTTCCATCATCTGTCGTAACCCAAAGATAGCATCTGTTGTTGATCTACCAAGCATGAAGCCAAATAGTTCCTTTGCAATCTCCACCTCCTACCTCAATCTACCATCAAGAACCCTTTCTAGGATCTTCATTGTGTGGGACATCAACTTTATTCCTCTGTAATATTTACAGTCTTGTGCATCCCCTTTACCCTTGTAGATGGGAACAAGAGTACTCTCCCTCCATTCCTCGGGTATATTTTCCTGTTGGCAAACTTTCATGAACAGGTCCTACAGTAGGTCAATTCCCTCTTCCCCCAGTGCCTTCCATGCCTCCACTGGAATTCTGTTGGGGCCCACCGCTTTTCCATTCCTCATCCTCTTCATGGCCTCCGTCACTTCCATTCTACTGATGTTCTGCACCATCCCCTCAGAAGGCTGCCCATCTCCTCTGTGAGTCCTTGCATTTTCCTCATTCAAAAGTCCCTCAAATTATATTTTCCATCTGTTTCTTATGTCCACATCCCTCCATGATACTCTTCCTTCAGCATCTTTGATCTGCCTCACATGTAAGATGTCCTTAGCTGCTTTATTTCTACATTTCGCTAGTTGGTAAATTTTTCTCTGACCTTCCTTTGTTTCTAATTGATCATACAGATCTTGATATGCCATGGCCTTCGCCTGTGCCACAACTCTCTTGGCTTCTTGCTTTCTCTCTTTGTACACCTCTCTGTCCTCTTCCATTCTTGACTCATCCCACTTCTGCTTTGCCTTCCTCTTAGCTGTCACTGCCACTTGTACATCATTATTCCACCACCAACCCTCATTCTGCTCTCTGATCTTTCCAGATGTCTCACCAAGCACCTCGATTGCACAGCTCAGGATTACTTTTGAATTATGTTTCCACCAATCTTGTACACTTTCCAGTCCATCCGAAATCCTCTCTAAAACTCTCTCCCTAAAACAATTCCTCACACTCTCCTCTTTTAAGCGAAACCACTTAATTGTCTTCATCCCATGGCAACCAGAAGTTCTTATCTTCGATATTATTTTAAAGGTCTGCGCACAGCAGTCGGTGTTGTTGTGCTACTTGATCTGTTGGAATTACTTTACAATTTGTCACAACCTTAAGATGTTTTCTTCTAGTCAAAATGTAGTCAATTTGTGAGCTGTTGTTACCACTTCTAAATGTTATCAAATGTTCTTCCCTCTTGAAGAAAAACGAGTTCACAATTGCCAGATCAAACGCTACTGCAAAGTCCACAACCCTCTCTCCTTCCTGGTTCATCATTCCCACTCCGTGGCCACCATGCACCCTTTCACAGAAGTGAAAGGGTGCATGGTGGTGGTCTTAATAGGTGACCCTGCCTCTCAGCGTGTATATACATGGGCTGTTCAATAAGTAATAAGACTAATTTTACTGTGGCGAAACTACTCATCACAATATTAATTTCTGTGGAATAAGGAAATGTTGTTGTATGTATTAACAAAAGAGGTTGATAGATGGCGTATATGGGCTGATGTGCCAGAATGTCACGTGACTAAACACAAGTGCTCATCGACACGCCGATGAGGTGCAACCAGTCTTCGAAATGGAAGCATCCTTGGAACAGCGTTATACGATTAAATTTTGTGTGCATTTGCAAAAATCGGCATCGGACACTTTTAACATGATACGCGAAGCTTTCCACGATGAAGCAATGTCGATGGCAAGTGTTTTTTGCTGGCATAAAACTTAAGGAAGGAAGGCAAAATGCAGAAGATCTTGAACGTGAGGGAAGACCTTCAACGTCCATCACAGAGACAATGATCAACACAGCTGCGATTATCATCAAGCACGTTAAAAGGAAGCGTCCATTGCTGAAGAATGGCTTCTTATTGCACCACGATAATGCAAGGCCACATATTGCTGGTTGTGTAGTGGACGTTTTGCAGAAGAACAACACAGATATCCTACCTACCACACCCTCCATACAGTCCTGATCTCGCACTGTGCGATTTCTGGCTGTTTCCTCAGCTCAAGAAACCACTAAGAGGCTGCCATTTCAAAAGCAACAAAGCATGTGTAAAAGCTGCAGAGGCAGTTTTGAAAGAACTCTCAAAAAACAGACTCTCGCATGTGTTTAAGAAGTGGACGCAACGTTGGGACAAATGCATCGTGTCTGACAGTAGTTACTTCGAAAAAGACCATGTAAATGATGACGATTAAAGGTAATCTGTTTTCTGTATAAATATAGTCTTATTACTTATTGAACAGCCTACGTATATATATTTCATCTTTATCTTTCTCTCTATATGTACACACACATAGATGAGCATTTTTACATGAGTTATCTAATTTTTTGTGTGTGTGTGTGTGTGTGTGTGTGTGTGGTTGTTGTTGTTGTTGTTGTTGTTTGAAAGGAACACAAAGGCTATTTTACAATTTTGTAATATTTTTTGAATATATTAGATTAAATTACAGGCCAATAAATCCAAGTTAATCTACATCAAATTGTAACCATGTTTTTCTACATATGTCCTGCTTTATCAAGACATCAAGTAAACAAATGCAAAAATGTTTTTTAAGCACTGATATTTACTTAGTATTAGATTTGGTACTTATTACTAAGTAAAAATAGATCACAAGAAACCACAATATACCATACTGTAAATCAAAGGTGTGGTGTGTTTATTTTGAAAGTATATATATATATATATATATATATATATAACCAACAAAAAAGTGAAAAATGTTGATATTCGTTTTCATGAAATTAAAAAAACTGAAGTAATATAGTCAAATGGGGTATATTTTCCTTGTCACATAAGCAGTAATGAATATAATGCAAAAATGCTGGTATAACCACACAATTCTGAATGACAAACAGCGTTTTTTTGTTCTCGATATGAACCACCTTATTCTACTTTTATTACTATTACAAAGGCAGAAAAATGTTCATGACATAACACTTGTTTCCTGTATTTTTTATTTGGTTTAGTCATCAAATTATAGCAATGATCAAAATAATTAAGATCTAGACTGTTAGCAAACCAAGTTACAATTATGGTGTGTCCCTGGAGGTATTCACTTATTTCACATACATTTATTAGGCCAAACATCACGAAGCCTAGAAATCCGAAAAAAAGAACATATAGGGGATGTCAACAACAGAACAGATACCTCAGGATTAGCCCATCGTTTCTCGATTTCGAACACTCCATCGATTGGGACAACAGCTCCATGCCATACATCAAAGAAGATTTCAGATGTAGAATCTTTAAAAAAGCTGCAGTGGTACTCTGGACAGTTGACAATCTCAACAGAAATCAAGGCATGATACTAAAAGACGTTTGGAAAAGCTTAATAAATTCACTATGTTTAGCAGAACTCAACTTTTCCAAAAAACTATAAAACGCGATTAACTAACAATGATTAAGACTCCATACTCTTGATGTTATGCATCATTTCAATTTTAATTAATTTAACTTTGTTACTCCATTCTTTTTTTAGCATTTAATGTTAGTGTTCCCATTTCTTGTCCTGAAGAAGTCAGACAGGCTTAGCTGGCGAAACTTGTCAACGATTGTATATATTTATAAAGAACTATGATCCACTAATAAATCCAAAAATAAAATTTCTGATACTCAGTTATTGTACTTTTTGCTTCAGTCACCCCTATTATGTCGATATGGTACTTATCCATTTCTTCAGCTAGCTCCATTTCTTTGCCATTCAGGCTTCTTATGTTGATAGTCCCAATCTTGAACTCTGGTGATAAGTTGGGGTGTGTTTTGAGATTTGTTCCTAGCTGAATTTTCACTGTTTGGCCTGGTTCCCTGGTGAAAACAACAGGGACCTCGTTTAACCAGGCGACACCCCAGCCAGCATGAAATTCTGTCATGTTGTACCATCATTTTATATTTTCGTTTAAGCCAATAATAATACAGTTTGGTCAGCTAAATCCCAAATTGCCATCATCGTTCATTCAGTATTATCCAGGTATACTTAACAGAGTGCACCATGAGAAGCTGAGGATTGTACATTAGGTTAGAAGCCCTGGTTGGTTCTCCGCATTCCTTTAAAGGTGATATGGAGGTCTCCTCTCAGTTATACAGCTTTGACCCTTAAGCACTCCAAAAATTTAATACTTCGAAATATTAAATAAATAATTATATTTAATAATTTACACTGGAGATTCCCATGTTTCAGTTGGATCACTTAAAGTTGTGAGCTAGATAACTAGAAGGAGACTTCCACATGCCTTTTAAGGAATGCAGAAAATTGATCAGGACTTTTGACCTAATTTTCAGTCCTCATCTTTTCATGGTGCACCCTTTAACAGGTATCTACCTGGATACTGAACGAGTGAGGTGAGCTAATAGTTTGGGGTTTAGCCAACCAAATTGTATTTTGTACCAGCTTAAACCAAAAGACGATGGTACAACAACATAAAAAGTCATGCCAGCTGGGGCATCACCCAGTTAAACAAGGTCCATGCTTGTTTTTGTCAGGGAACCAGGGTGAATGGTAAAAAATCTGCTACTGGAATGAACTCAACATCAGCAGAATTCAAGATAGCACCATAAACATAAGACTTGTCAACAGAAAAGAAGTAGAACTGGCAGTAGAATTAGAGAAGTACCATGTTAACATTATTAGTGTTACTGAAACAGAGAACAAAAAACAGGTGATAATGTCCTAAATACAACTTTAAGATGGTATATTCAGGGAATAAGGATAAGGAAAAAGAAGGATTAGCTATATATAGTCTTCAACACCAAACATGAAGATAATCTTGAATTGGAAGCAGTATGAAGTAGTGATGTAGACTCAGATTGAAATAGGAAATTGGACAGTGAGACTTAGTGGTGCCCATGGTCAAAGAGAATGTTGTGCTAAGGAAAAGTAGAATTTTTTGAGTCATTAAAGAGGGCAGCTGATATATATATATATTAAAAAAAAAAAAAGAAAATCTGGTCCTTCTGTAAGAGGTCTAAACAGCAAAGTAGGAAATCAATACGAGACATATAGAAATGCAGCAGGAAAATTTGGAGAAAAGGGTCGAGCTAATAATAATAAGTACCTACTGAATTTTTGTTCAGGATAAGTAACTTATTTGAAATAGGAATTGATTGCTATTTAGTTTTGAGCAGAATAAAATTAAACATTATATTGAAAAGAAAAAGAAGTAGGAAGAATTTTAAAAAAATCAGAGTTGAGCAACTTTCAGAGGTGAACTGTAGACCTAAGTATACAAATATTGTTGGAGGAAAAATGGATGAATTCAAAACCAATCTAATCTTGAAGACTTAGTGGTAGACTCTGAAGAAAACACTGATTCAGCGAAGCATGTAGGGAGGTTGTTTGTAAGGATAGAACAATCAGAACTTTGTGATGAACTCAAGAAATTAAGGAAGCAGTTATGGAAAAGAAGAAAGTCTAGCAAAAGTTTCTAGCAAGATAAGTCAATATGTACTCTGAGAAAATACAGAGAATATGTGTAAGAAAGCACTGTGTAAAGGTGGCTAAACAAAAGTCTTGAGGAAGACTTTTCTAGAAATAATGATATCATAGATGTTTGGAGTAATATTAATAAATGAAATGAGGTGACAGAATGGTAATGGAAAATATTCAGAGGGAAATGCAGTCTAGAGTACATATTAGTACTTTCGGTGAAAAAGCAATCAAAAATCTAGATATTTGTGTGATATTTAACCAGAAATGCTTAAGTATGGAGATTATAATATGGAGATGTATGCTTTGCGAAGAGCGGTTGGAGTCTGGTTAGATGGTGATAGTGGAGTAAATATGTGCAGAAAGTGCAAGGAGAATGAGGATCTAAAGCATGTTTCAGGCGGTGAGAGTGATATTGTTAAAGAAAGTCAGAATATAGAAAATAGTGATGTGATAAGAAATTGCGAGGTAGTACCAGATACGTGTGAGAGCATTGTTGAAAGTGTAAATGAAGGTAGAAATAAGAATGAATGGATGATCTGATTGATAAAGAAAATGGTGTATGGTGTAATTGATAAATGCGAGTAGTGAAATCGCACGTTTGAACGGAGCGACACACAGAGCAAAAAGGCAACTGGAGCGGATGGAAAAATGTGTGCTGAACGTACCGAGTAATAAACGCCGAAAGTCTATTACGAAAAATAATAGAATGTTCGTAAATGTCAATAAAATGAAGGAGCGAGTGTTGTATGGGGATTCGCTATTAAGAGGTGTGATAGTTGAAAGTTTGACAAAATCGTACCAGCCAGGTGCGAACATAAAGGACGTCAGCGAATATATTCGTGTGCAAAAACAGAGGGTGAAAGGGATGATTATCATGCCAGGAACAAATGATTTGAAAGAAGACAAAATGGAAATGATAGAGGATGTGAGGGAATTACTTGAGGTAGCAAAAGAGAAGAGTGATAGAGTTAGGATGGCGAGTATTTTATCGCAGTATGACAGTGAAGTGGTTAAAAGGAGGGCCATAATTGTCAATGACTTTATGCGTGGATTATGCATGGAGAGTGGTGTGGAATTTGTGGATGTGTGGAGCGAGTTCGATGGGCGAAAGGATTTATATATGATGGATGGTTACATTTGAATGGAGTTGGCATATGGAGGCTTGAAAAAGTGTTGATGAATGATGTGGAAGTGGATGTACAGACTCAGGGAAACTAGATTTATTAGGGGGGGGGGAGAGTAGATATGCAGGCTTTAGGGAGGCAGTTGAGTGTATGAATGAGTATAATATGCCCGAGCGAGTACGAAGGACAACAAATCAGAATGGGATAGTTAGTATAAGGCATCAAAGTAGGGATGGGACTAATGGGCTTCTGCAATTCATGTACACTAATGCCAGGAGTATTAGGAACAAGAAGGAAAAGATTTTGGCCTTGGTTGGCACTTCCAGGCCGCAAGTTGTTGGTATTAGTGAAACATGGCTGACAGAAGATGATAAAGCTAGTGGGATTGAATGCGACAGGTATAGCATGTTCAAGAGTGACAGGGAGAATGTTATTGATGATAGCTGATGAGTTGCAGACAAGGAGTATAGAAGTTGAACTGCAGGATAGAGAAAAAGAGCACATTTGAGGCTGTTTGGTATGAGATAGAATCTAGCAGAACAAAATATACAATTGGGTGCTGCTATAGACCAGTGATGGAATAGATGGAGGATAGTATGCATAGGCAAATAGAAGAAAGGAGCAGAAGGAGGGTAATTATAATGGGTGATTTCAATTATGGTAACATTGACTGGAAAGAAGAGAGGGCACATGGGAGGAAGGAATTGGATTTTATGCGGTTATTAAGGGACAACTATCTGCGACAGCATGTAATGGAAAATACTAGGGGGCAGAGAGTGCTTGACCTAGTAATCGCATCTGAGAATGTGGCTGTAACGAACATGACCGTGTTGCCACCAACTGGTGAGAGTGATCATAAGGTCATGACTTGGGAGGTGGCTAAAGGAGTGGAATTTACAATTAAGACAGGGTACATGTGGAATTACCAGGCTGGTAAGTATGACAAGCTTAGGAGCATGCTTGGCTCACAGCCATGGCATGTAAAACTGCAAGGGCTGGATGTTGATAGTGCATGGGAGGTGGTTAAGAAGTGTTTGCAGGAGGCAATGGTTGACTGTATACCAAGAGTCTGAATAATAAATCAAGGAGGGGTTAAATGGATGAATAACACTATTAAGCTTGAGCTGCAAAAAAAGAAAATTGTGGAGGGAATTTAAGGAGAAAGGTGATCAGCAGGTGCAGGAAGAGTATGAAGCTCAGGCCAGAAAGATAACAAGGGTGGCAAGAAAAGCAAAAGCAGATTATGAAAGAAAATTGACCATGCAGGCTAAAAAAAATCCCAAACAGTTTTTTCAATATGTTGCAAGTAAAAGGAAAAATGTTCATGGCAGAATGATTTTAAAAAATACTGAGTATAAGGAGGTAACCGAATCAGTCGATATAGTGGAATTACTGAGTGAGCACTTTGCAAAAGTATATCATCCAGGTGGTGACATTGCAGGAATGGAAGAACCAACAGCTTATACTGGAATTGTGATGAATGAAGTAGAAGTAACTAGTCTATTACAGAATCTCAATGTCAATACATCTGTGGGATCGGATGGTATACCAGCTCATGTCGTACGTGAAGCAACTAAAGAATTATCAGTGCCCTTGACCATTTTGTTTAATTTGAGCCTCAGGTCTGGGTCAGTCCCGGGGGTTTGGGGGGGTGGAAAGAGGGGAAAATAGTTCCGCTGCATAAAGGAGGTTCCAAGGCTACTGTTGAAAATTACCAGCCAATCAGCATAACAGGAATCGTTATCAAGGTCTTGGAGAAAATTGTCAAGAGGAAAATACAAGATTGGATAGATGAAAATAGGATACTGTATCGGGGATAGCATGGTTTTGTGAAGGGTAGGTCATGCCTCAGTAACTTGCTCACGTATTATAACACAGTGATGGCTGAACTGGATAAGGGTAATGGGTTTACAGTGATTCTACCAGCAGGTTACCACATGGAATTCTAATCAGTAAATTGCAGCATATGGGAATGGATATAGGGTTGCCGAGATGGATAGGAGGGTAGCTGACGGAGAGATATCAGAGAGTGGTTTATTCAGGAGTAGAGTCCAAAAGATGGCCTGTGACTAGTGGTGTGCCAAAAGGATCTGTTCTTGGACCACTGCTGTTTAATTTGTTCATTAATGATATAGGAAAGGATCTGAGAGGAACAGTTCATTTGTTCGCAGATGATGCAAAGTTGGGTAGGGCAATAGTGAATGCAGGTGATGTCAAAATTTTGCAGGATGATTTAAATAGATTGGAGGTCTGGGCTAAGGAGAATGGATGTCAATTTAATGTGGCAAAATGTGAGGTTATACATTTTAGGGTGAAAAGATTAGCAGCAGTTTACTACATTGGTGGAACTGTACTCCAGGAAATTGATGTGGTAAGAGATTTAGGAGTGTTGGTGGATATGCAGTTGAAGTTTAGGGGGCACATTGCAAAAGTGGCCAAATCAGCTCATCAAATCGCTTGGTTGCTAAAGAATACGTTGACGAGCAGAGAAAGCATGTTATTGTTCCTCTGTATCGAGCCTTGATAAGACTCCATCTCGAATACTGTGCCAAATTTGGTCACCTAGGTTTCTTCTTGATGGGGAGAAGGTTGAGAGGATCCAGAGGCGAGTGACCAAGATGATAGCAGGTCTGTGGAATGAACCTTATGAGAACATGTTGAGGATTTGTGGGTTGCAGAAATTGGTTGATAGCCAGAGAAGGGGAGATATGATTGAGACATTCAAATTACTGAAGGGTTTCTATAAAATTAATTCAGAAGATATTTTTGAGAACAGGGCTGGTTGTGGGAGGACTATGGGACATCCATGGAAGCTGGGGAAGAGTATGGTTAGTAAGGGTGTTAGAGCTGGGTTCTTTACTTTTAGAGTGGTGAATGAGTGGAATGGGCTGCCAGAGTCTGTGGTGGGTGCTGTGATAGTGAATGAGTTTAAGGCGAGGTATGATAGATACTGTGTGAATGTCAAATAGTTGTGATGAACATGATTTGGGGCCTCCCTCGATGAGTCTAAGGACTCCCTGGAGTTGCCTGTAATAATAATAGCCAGGCAATTATTCTGTAATAACTGTAACCTTTGGATAGGAAGGTGTTGTGTATATGGCTGAGTTCAGTTTTACAGTGGATGCTATGCATAATTCAGAAAGGTCAGGTCAAATTCAGAATGATTGTAATATAGCTGTTGTAGAACTTGTTTATTAAAAGGAAAATAAAATTGAACATGAGCATTTTAATTTCTTGACTTGAATGTTCTAGGCAAGCATACTTGAGAGTAAGCTAAGAAAAATTGTTAAAACTTTAACCAATAGAGCCTATAATCTTTGTTCCAGTGGAACCACACTTTCAACTGAACTCAGCCATATACACAACACCTTCCTATCCAAAGGTTACAGTTATTACAGAATTAAAAAAGTATCAGTTCCTCCCCCATTCCTCGGCTATCTCTTCAGGAGGATTTCATCAATACCATCACCATCCCCTTTGTCCATGGTACATCTGATAATAATAGCCAGGTCTTTAAAAAAGTACAATATCTACACTGCTTTTAAGGCCACCAGAAACTTGCTACCCTTATCCGTTCTACCAAAGATCAGCTCCCACCTCTCTCAGTGCCTAGAGTATATAAAGTACCCTGTTCCTGCCAAGTTAACTTAATTTAGAGACACAGGTAGATCTGCCACCATCTATTTAGATGAATACTGAACTCCATGGCGGACACAGGAAGCTAAAGAGGCAGTGAAGGAAAAGAAGAAAGCATATCAAAAGTTCCTGGCAAATAAGTCAGCTTGTGCTCTTAGAGAATACAGAGACAAATGCAAGAATGCTAAACACTCTGTAAAACTAGCTAAACAAAAGTCATGAGAGGACTTTGGCAAGAATATAGAAAATAAATATCAAGAAGTTGGCAAAATATTCTGGATGTTATTGAAGAAGCTTAGAAATGGGGGGAAGAGTGCTGTAAAAGGAATTAGAGATGATAAAGGTGACATGAAAACGGGAGAAAAAAGATATCCTTGAAGTATGGAGTAATTAATAGTAGTAATTAATAGTAGCAGCACAGTAGTAAAAAACACTGACCAGGCATGCAGTCAGGAATACATATCCATATTTGAAGTAGAAAAAGCCATCAAAGGCTTAAAATGTGGAAAGACAGCAGGAGTAGATGATATTCGACCAGAAATGCTCAAGTGTAGGGATATAAAAGTCTTACAATGGCTGCACTGCATAATTCAAAAGGCCTGGACAGAGGGACAAATTCTTGATGATTGGAGTAGAGCTCTCATAGTACCCATATATATAAAAAGGGAAATAAAACTGAATGTGAGAATTACAGGGGTATTTCTGTACTGAGTGTTCCTGGCAAGAATTGTGGAAGAAAAGCTTGGTGAAAACGAGCTGGATTCAGGCCAAATAGAGGTTGTCAGGATGAGATCTTCACTTTACAACAAATAGTTGAGAAATCACGGGCATATAACAAAGAACTGTATTTATGTTTTGTCGATCTGGAAAAGGCATATGACAAGGCACCAAGAGAGAAGCTATTCAATACGCTACAGTTATATGCTGTCGATGGGACATTATATCAAGCAATACTTAGTCATTATTTGAGTTGTAAGTCAGCAGTTAGAATTGAATGAAGATGGTTTAATGTTAAATCTGGTGTGAGACAAGGATGTTCATTATCCCCCCCCCCTCTGTTATTCATTATCCATATGGATCACATTATGAAGTAAAGTGGTATTAAACATGATATCAGAATTGGAGATGTTAATGCCAGCTCTTTTCTTTATGTGGACGATGTTATACTTCTAAATAAATCTGCTACAAGTCTGCAAGATTCTCTGAGTAAATTGAAAAACTGTTGTAATAGATGTGGTATGAAGGTCAGCAATAAAAAGACAATGAAAATAGATAGAATCGTTGAAAATGTCAACTGCATTGTGAATGGAGAACCTGTGGAACAAGTAAAACATTTTTAGCTGCTTAGGCACGATTTTAGTGAAGTTGGTAAATTAAATATGGAAATAGACAACAGAATCAACAAAGCTGGTATAGTAGGAAGTCGAATAAATTTTATATGGAATAAGAGAGAAATTAGTCGGAACACTAAATTAGCTGTATGCAAGTCCGTGTTCACACCAGTTTTAACTTATGGATCTGAGAGCTCAGTCAGAAGTAAAACACTAAACCAAAGACTAGAGACCGCAGATATGAGAGTCCTGAGAAAGATTAGAGGCATGAACAGATGGCATCAATGGCAATATCATATTAAAAACGAGGATATTAGGAAAGAACTTGACATTGTCAGCATCCAGGAATGCATTAGCAGAGTTAATCTCAGGTGGTATGGTCACTTAAACAGAATGGGCGAGGAAAGATTAGCAAAACAAGTGTTCTCTGCCAGGTTGGCAGGAAAACGACCCAGAGGAAGACCAAGATATAGGTGGATTGATACAGTACAAAGTGCTTTAAAAAATAGAAATATAAGATCTGATAATATTGGAGTCTTGACATGTAACAAACTGATTTGGAGGAAAATTGTAGATAGGAAGTTAGTAATGATGTAAATTTTTCATGTAGTACTATCATATCCTGTACACCCATTGAGGGTACATGTTAGGAATTTGAAGATGATGATAAATCTTACATTTTCAATCATGACTGGGGGGGGGGGGGCAATCTGGCCTTGCAGACCATGTGTTGGGTACAGCTCACAGGATATTCTGGAAGAAAACCACCATGATGCACCATAGTAAATTAAAAGGAAAGACTGTTTTTGGAATCTGCAGTGACACTTGTAAATCAACCTAATTTAAACAAATAACCAGATGTTTCATTAAGTATTGTGTTGTCTTTGTGTGTGCATTACAAGTGTTATTTGTTGTCCATGAAGATGTCTTGGTAACTGAGACAAAATATTGGAAACATTAAAATTTGTTTTTAATCCTTTCCTAGTGCTGTAAATATTCCACTAAACCTCCAACATGATGTCCTCCCAGCACTTAAGTCTTAACACATGGAAAAATTGTCAGAGAGAAACTTGGAGAACAACAACCTCAGTTAAGGTCAGATAAAGGTGGTCGGGATGAGATTTTCACTTTAATAGAAATAATTGAGCAATCATGGAATACAGGAAGAATCTCCATAAATTTTGTAGATCTGAAAAAGCATATGGTGCAAAAGATACCAAGGGGAAACTGTTCAAAACCATATTTGTATGATGTAAATTGGGCATTATACCAAGCGACATGTATCCTATATTTAAGTAGTGAGTTGGCAGTTAGAACTGAAGTAAGTTCAGGAAGGTGATTTAGTGTTGAAATCAAGGGTGCAGATAGTCTCAATTATGATTCGTCATCATCTATATGGTCACATTATGAAAAAATGATATGAGACCTGATATCAAAACTGCTGATATTAATCTCAACTATTTACTATATACAGATAATGTTATACTACTAAATAAATCCATTACAAATTTTTGGGATTCCCTAACCAAATTGAATAACTGCAGTGCAAATATGGCATGAAAATCAGCTATAAGAAGATCAAAACTATGAAACTAGGCAGGAACTGCAATCTTGAACGATGAACCTGTAGATGAAGTCCAATCATTTCAGTTCTTTAGTTGCAATTTTTACCAATGGAAAATTAAATATGGAAATAGATTATAACAAATCTGGTATCCTGGGGAGTCAGATGAATAAATTCTTATTGGATAAAGAAGAAATTAGTCAAAAAACTAAGCCAGCAGTATACAAGATGGATATGAGAACTGATTAGAAATAAAACACTTGATCAAAGACTATAGACCACAGATATGGGAGTACTATGATTTCAGATTGCATGAGTAGCAGAGTCATATTAAAAATGAAGATATTAGAGAACTTGACGTTGTTAGCATTCAGAAATGTGTGAGCATAGCTAACCTCAGATGGCATGATCACTTTTGGAGATGAGTAATTTGGAGGAAAATTGTCATTAGGAAGCTAGTAATAATGTAAAGTATTTTTATTGTCAATAGTGATATCCAAAGACTGGTTCAGGATATAAGAGCATGCAGAGAATTTGAAGCAAGAAGTTTTGTGTAGGAAAAATAGTGAATACAGTTAAGCCGTATACAGATGAATACAGTTGACTCACAGTATAGCAAGCTTACAGGAACCAAAGGAATGATTAATCACAGTGAAAAGTTTGCCAACGTGAATTTCTCTTAACATACTGTTGATGCTGAGTCTCTAAGATAGTATCTAACAAGTTTCTGAAAAACCTGGAGATTATATTCATTGGCATGTCGGGAGGGGGGTGGGGTGATGCTCTTCCAAAGAATATAGGCTCCTGATAAAATGATGAAAGAATATAATTTGGCGATCTGTTTGGAGTTGAACTGTGTATGGATGTTGACCAGTGGTTAACATATTCTTCCATGATTTGAAGGAATAGTAGTGGCTGGCTCATTGGAGCAACATCTATGAAAGCACATTAAAAAAAAAAAAAGGTGGAAACAAGGAGAAGCAGAAGTTGTGTCTGACAGTCGTAGTGAGAGATCAGTAAGCTAGTTGTGCAGGAAACAAGCTTATTGAATTTGGCCTTTGCAAAGTCTTCCTTGGATTTGTTCATTTCTTACACTCTTTTAGGGATGTAGTGTAGGCTGATTGGGAAGCTGGATTTCTTGACTTGAGCCATTGAATGAGAAAGGGAATGGAACTGCCTGAATGGAAGTATGTTGTCATTCTCTTGGATAACCACACCCATCTAGCATTCCAGATAAGATCAGATTTCTCTTCTTGGGTTGACACAAGAGATTCTTGTGTCAACCCAAGAAGACATCTCTTGCCTTTACTGCCATAAACATATCAAATCCAAAGCATCCTCATCCTTGAAATAACGTTTTTTTTTTTTTTTTTTTTTTTGCTGCTTAAAACACTACTCAGCTGCAGAGAGCTAAGTGTGGGGGGGGGGGGGGGGGTCCTTGGCTAAAAATGTCTTTTCTATAGGTATTTTCATAGTGCTATTCTACTGATTGACTTCCACCCATTCCCTCACTTATTTTTAAACCTGTAAAAATGCATAGTTTTAGTGTAATGGTAGGTTTGGCTTCAAACCTACTGAAACAACCAACTTCTCATGTGGAAAAGACCTCGGTGTGAATCCCATATAAGATGTAGGGAAAACTTACAATAGCTTTTCAGTGAAGATAAATTAGTCTCAGAATTGTCATGTTTTTTGTCTTACAGAATAGGCAAATGATTAAAAGAACATATGCCATTAATAATATGATATGCTGGCCTCGTAGCCTTTGTTACTTTATAATTCTTTTAATTTCTGCCCTCTGGAACAGTTCCTTGAAGAGAAGGATTACAACTTCCACTTGTTTAAATATTTCCTCTTAACCACTTATCCTCACATTGCAAAACCTTTGACACTGATGTGCTACAGCATTTACTTCTCATATGAAGTTAAAAAATTACTCCTGACATATATTTAATCACTAGTACTAAATGGCAGTATTTCGTTTCTGGTTTTGTCATTTCCTAAATATTTTTACGCATGAAGTTCTTTCTCCTGTATTTTCCTTTCTAGTTTCCCTTTGTCTACATAGACTGTGACTAGTAATTATTAAATTTCTGTGCTGTTGCTTTGATATCTTTCAGCTGTTTCTGCACAGTTCATTCTGTTAACTTCCATACTTATTTGTTTTGTTTTGTTTTATACATTCACCTTGCACATGACAGATTACAAACACTACAATACAGTAGTTCTTCCATGTGTGAGTGTAAATGGTTAAGGAGAAAAATATGTTAACATGTTTATTGAAAATCTGGGGGAAAGAACAATATGGAAAAGGCCATTCCAAAAGAACAGAAGTAAATGGAATGATGGTAGGAAGATGAGAAATTGGTTTGATAAGTTTAAAGTTGGATTGTGAATGGATGTTGATGAGTAGCTGCTTGTGTTCTTACACAATTAGTGGAATGGTTGTGACCATTTCAAAGAAACTATCCTTGTATAAAGTGTTAGGAGTTGAGTAGGATAATGTTTTTGTTTTTTTATCATTTTTTTGTAATTTTTTTAAATGTATTTTTACATCTAGAAATTCTGCTCTAGACTTAATTGAGGCCACTTTAGGTCTTGATTAAGCAGCATGATGGGCTTACAACAGGCAATGAATTTCATCTTTCACCTAAACAATTACAAACATCCATTTCCAAAGAAAGACTCAAACCTGCAGGCTTCTGGTTGGAAAGCAAGTATCACACTTAGCCAATCAGGCTGGCAGTTTGTTGTTGATAACCTTTTCCATTACTTTTCAGAGTATTGAAGTAAATAGCAGTGTAACAGTAGTTTGATGGCTGACTTATCTTCTATTTTAGAAACATGCTGGATAAAGGAAAATTGCTTTTATGCTGTTTGGTAGATATCAGATGAGTATGACAGCTTGTATAGATGATACAGGATGGGCCTGAATTCTGGAGTGCAAGTTTTTAGCATAGTTGAAGACTTACTAGTATCGAGACTATTGAAAGTTTTTCTTATGTCCTCCAGGCACTAGATCAGAGGAGATATGCTATGAACAGTTTGTGGTATAATAGGAGGTCATTGACCTTAGTTATTTGCACAAGAGTTGGAGAAAAAGACTAATGCTAAACAGTCTGTAATATTACCATGATACCATTAGAATGCAAGAGAGAAAGTTGGAAACAAGAAAGGACAGAAGAAGTTACACTCAGCAGTCTTGGCAAAGGACCAGAAGGCTCAATCCATTTGAGAAGGAGGCAGGCCTTTAGCATTTGGCCCCTATTTTGCTCCCCACAGTTCTTTATGGTACAGACTTGAGTTATCAAACCAAAGGAAGAACAAAAATTGACAGCTTTGATAACAACTGTTTGAGGAAAATAAATAAAACATCATGGACTGAAATGAAAACCAGTCAGGAAATCATAGAAGAATTATACTCAGAGATAAACAGTTAGTGGTATGGACATGTATAGAATGCCTACTAAAGGTTTCCTCAAATTCTCCAAAATGGTCAAGTAGGAGGAAAAAACATACTTCCTGGAAAAACCTAGATGGAAATGAATAGAAAATATCAAGAGTATAAGTGGTCTGAACTCTTACAGAATTTTTACAGGACAGGAAAGCTATTGTTCATGGTACCCTCAGTGTACCTTAGGCATGTGATGAAGATAATGATGATTGTGTAGGCTGAGTGAGAAGTGAAATTTTAGACTTTGAGCAATTGAATATGTTCCAGATTTTTTATCTTGGATTGTTTTGGTACGTTATTTAGAGAACTACGAGGGTGGTCAGCAAAGTTCTTGGCCTTGAACATAGATGGCAACACTATCGGCAAGATTTTTTTTTCTAAGTTGGTACATCTGTCATAAGCATCCATGTGAAATTGTAAGTCATTCTATCAAGTAGTTTGTTTTATACAGCTGTCTGAAGCAAAAGTGTTGTCATATCCTTTGAAATGTATAAAATTGAGTATCGTGCGGTTATAAATTCTTTGTAAAAGAAGGTTTTTAACAGCAAAAGAAATTAATTCGAAGTTCATAAAAGTTTATGGGTGCTCTTCGACAATTAAGAAATGGGCTGCCGAGTTTAAACGTGGTATCAGCCTTGAAGACGATCCACGTGAAGGACGTCCAAAAAGTGTAACAACATCAGAAATTATTGATCAAGTGCACGATATGATATTGGATGACCGGCAAGTCAAAGTGCATGAAATTGCAGAGACTCTAGGCATTTCAAAAGCATGTGTAGAATATATTTGGCATGAAAAATTGCTTATGAAAATGCTTTGCACAAGATGAGTGCCACGCTTTTTCACAACAGATCAAAAATGCACTCGCATGAAAATCTCTGAACAGGGCTTGGAGTGTTTCAACAAGAACAAAACTGATTTTATGCGTTGAATTATTACTATAGATGAGACTTGGATTCACCATTACACACCAGAATCCAAACAGCAGTCAAAACAGTGGACAGAAGCCATTTATTTAGTGCCAAAGAAGACAACGTCATGGCATGTGTGTTTTGGAATGCTAAAGGCATTTTGTTTAAAGTTTATTTTTCACTTGGTTAGACTATAATAAATTTAGTTTAATCATTTATTCAAGTGTGAGCAAACAAAGTTTGCGCATGAAAATATCTTCAGGACTGGGGTAAGGTAGTACAACACCAGGTAACTCATAGCAAAGGTAGACCAAACTAACATCACTCCTATCTCAATATCTCCCATAATGCAAAACACATCTCCTTGCAGATTATATAACGGTATGCTTTAAGAGAAGGGCCACTACCCAAACTAGTTTCGACCTTTATTGAGGTCTCTTCAGTGGGAGCCAGGCCCAGAAGTTGAGATACCAGGCAGAAGCAATGCCAAGGTCATCTTTACCTATAGGAGTTGCCAAACGGTGTGCCACCTTTTTATTAAATTACTCTGGATTTAGAGAAAGATTATTATTATTATTACTACGGGCAACTCCAGGGAGTCGTAAGACTCATCGAGTCGGCCCCAAATCATATTCTCACAACTATTCGATATTCATACAGTATCTATCATACCTCGCCTTAAACTCATTCACTGTCACAGCATCCACCGCAGACTACGGCAGGCCCATTCCACATATTCACACTCTAAAAGTAAAGAACCCAGCTGTAACACCTTTACTGACCACACTTTTGCCCAGTTTCCATGGATGTCCCCTAGTCCTCCCACAACCAGCCCTGTTCTCAAAAATATCTTTTGAATTAATTTTATAGAAACCCTTCAGTAATTTGAATATCTCAATCATATCCCCCCCCCTCCGCCTATCAACCAATTTCTGCAACCCACAAATCCTCAACCTAATCTCATCAGGTTCATTCCACTGACCTGCTATCATCTTGGTCACTCGCCTCTGGATCCTCTCCACCTCCTCGCCATCAAGAAGAAACCTAGGTGACCAAATCTGGGCACAGTAGTCGAGTGGGATCTTATCAAGGCTCGATACAGAGGAACAATAACCTGCTTGTCAACGTATTCTTCAGCAACCAAATGATTTTGATGAGCTGATTTGGCCACTTTTGCAATGTGCCCCCTAAACTTCAACTCCTTATCCACTAACACTCCTAAATCTCGTGCCTCATCAATTTCCTGGAGTAAATTCCACCAATGTAATAAACTACTGCT
The DNA here is from genome assembly GCF_054136105.1 of Typopeltis vanoorti. Lineage (NCBI taxonomy): Eukaryota > Metazoa > Arthropoda > Arachnida > Uropygi > Thelyphonidae > Typopeltis > Typopeltis vanoorti. The sequence continues at coordinate 136,438,958 of NC_143551.1, read as the reverse complement.
AATCTTTTCACCCCAAAATGTATAACCTTACATTTTGCCACATTAAACTGACATCCATTCTCCTTAGCCCAGACCTCCAATCTCTCCAAAACATCTTGCAAAATTTTGACATCACCTGCATTCACTATTGCCCTACCCAACTTTGCATCATCTGCGAACAAATGAACTGTTCCTCTCAGATCCTTTCCTATATCATTAATGAACAAATTAAACAGCAGTGGTCCAAGAACAGATCCTTTTGGCACACCACTAGTCACAGGCCGTCTTGTGGATTCTACTCCTGAATAAACCACTCTCTGATATCTCTCCATCAGCCACCCTCCTATCCATCTCGGCAACCCTATATCCATTCCCATATGCTGCAATTTACTGATTAGAATTCCATGTGGTATCCTGTCAAAGGCCTTCGCAAGGTCCAGTAGAATCACTGTAAGCCCATTACCCTTATCCAGTTCAGCCGTCACTGTGTTATACTACGTGAGCAAATTACTGAGGATGACCTATCCTTCACAAAACCATGCTCCCCAATACAGTATCCCATTTTCATCTATCCAAATCTTGTATTTTCCTCTTGATAATTTTCTCCAAGACCTTGATAATGATTCCTGTTATGTTGATTGGCAGGTAATTTTCAACAGCAGCCTTGGAACCTCCTTTATGCAGCATAACTATTTTCCCCTCTTTCCACCCCCTTGGGACTGACCCAGACCCGAGGCTCAAATTAAACAAAATGGTCAAGGGCACTGACAATTCTTTAGCTGCTTCACGTATAATTTGTTGGTTCTTCCATTCCTGCAATGTCACCACCTGGATGATATACTCTTGCAAAGTGCTCACTCAGTAATTCCACTATATCAACTGATTCGGTTACCTCCCTACCCTCAGCATTTTTTAAGATCATTCTGCCATGAACATTTTTCCTTTTACTTGCAACATATTGAAAAAACTGTTTGGGATTCTCTTTAGCCTGCATGGCCAATTTTCTTTCGTAATCTGCTTTTGCTTTTCTTACCACCCTTGTTATCTTTCTGGCCTGAGCTTTATACAGTTCCTGTGCCTGCTGGTCACCTTTCTCCTTAAATTCCCTCCACAATTTTCTTTTTTTGCAGCCAAGCTTAATAGTGTTATTCATCCATTTAACCCCTACTTGATTTATTATTCGGACTCTTGGTATACAGTCAACCATTGCCTCCTGCAAACACTTCTTAACCACCTCCCATGCACTATCAACATCCAGCCCTTGCAGTTTTACATGCCATGGCTGTGAGCCAAGCATGCTCCTAAGCTTGTCATACTTACCCGCCTGGTAATTCCACATGTACCCTGTCTTAATTGTAAATTCCACTCCTTTAGCAACCTCCCAAGTCGTGACCTTATGATCACTCTCACCAGTTGGTGGCAACACGGTCATGTTCGTTACAGCCACATTCTCAGATGCGATTACTAGGTCAAGCACTCTCTGCCCCCTAGTATTTTCCATTACATGCTGTCGCAGATAGTTGTCCCTTAATAACCGCATAAAATCCAATTCCTTCCCATGTGCCCTCTCTTCTTTCCAGTCAATGTTACCATAATTGAAATCACCCATTATAATTACCCTCCTTCTGCTCATTTCTTCTATTTGCCTATGCATACTATCCCCCATCTATTCCATCACCTGTTCTATAGCAGCACCCAATTATATATTTTGTTCTGCTAGATTCTATCTCATACCAAACAGCCTCAAATGTGCTCTTTTTCTCTATCCTGCAGTTCAACTTCTATACTCCTTGTCTGCAACTCATCAGCTATCATCAATAACACTCCCCCCCCCTTTTTTTTTTATTCTCCCTGTCACTCCTGAACATGCTATACCTGTCACATTCAATCCCACTAGCTTTATCATCTTCTGTCAGCCATGTTTCACTAATACCAACAACTTGCGGCCTGAAAGTGCCAACCAAGGCCAAAATCTTTTCCTTCTTGTTCCTAATACTCCTGGCATTAGTGTACATGAATTGCAGAAGCCCATTAGTCCCATCCCTACTTTGATGCCTTATACTAACTATCCCATTCTGATTTGTTGTCCTTCGTACTCGCTCGGGCATATTATACTCATTCATACACTCAACTGCCTCCCTAAAGCCTGCATATCTACTCCCACCCCCCTTAATAAATCTAGTTTCCCTGAGCCTGTACATCCACTTCCACATCATTCATCAACACTTTTTCAAGCCTCCATACGCCAACTCCATTCAAATGTAACCATCCATCATATATGAATCCTTTCGCCCATCGAACTCACTCCACAAATTCCACACCACTCTCCATGCATAACCCACGCATAAAGTCATTGGCAATTATGGCCCTCCTTTTAAACACTTCACTGTCATACTGCGATAAAATACTCACCATCCTAATTCTCTCACTCTTCTCTTTTGCTACCTCAAGAAATTCCCTCACATCCTCTATCATTTCCATTTTGTCTTCTTTCAAATCATTTGTTCCTGCCATGATAATCATCCCTTTCACCCTCTGTTTTTGCACACGAATATATTCGCTGACATCCTTTATGTTTGCACCTGGCTGGTACGATTTTGTCAAACTTTCAACTATCACACCTCTTAATAGCGAATCCCCATACAACACTCGCTCCTTCATTTTATTGACATTTACGAACATTCTATTATTTTTCGTAATAGACTTTCGGCGTTTATTAGTCGGTACGTTCAGCACACATTTTTCCAACCGCTCCAGTTGCCTTTTTTTTGCTCTGTGTGTCGCTCCGTTCAAACGTGCGATTTCACTACTCGCATTTATCAATTACACCTTACACCATTTTCATTATCAATCAGATCATCCATTCATTCTGTATTTCTACCTTCATTTACACTTTCAACAATGCTCTCACACCCATCTGGTACTACCTCGCAATTCTCTATCACACTGCCATTTTCTACATTCTGACTATCGTTAACGATATCACTCTCACCACCCGAAAGATGCTTGAGATCCTCATTCTCCTTACACTTTCTGCACATATTAACTCCACTATCACCATCTAACCAGACTCCCACCGCCCTTCGCAAAGCATGCATCTCACAGACAGCACATTGCATAAATTCGTTTACATCAGAACTCTTAAACAAACCTTGCGACCTGGCTGCCATTTTTTTTTTTTTTATCGGTGCCATATGTATGCTATCTTATCTTAAAAATAATAATTAAAATAACACAGAAAACACACAAAAATTGCACAGACACACCAAGAAACAAAAAGCAAACAATACTACCTAAAATTCTAGTAAAATTGCCAATGATAACACAAAATACTACTGATCTTTTCAGGAGCTCTCGACAAGCCAACAATCATATCAGTATGACACCTAGATGTTGAAAGTGTATTTTTCACTTGGTTAGAGTATAATAAATTTAGTTTAATCCTTTATCCAAGTGTGAGCAAACAAAGTTTGCACCTGAAAATATCTTCAGGACTGGGGTAAGGTAGTACAACACCGGGCAACTCGTAGCAAAGGTGGACCAAGCTAACATCACTCCTATCTCAGTATCTCCCATAATGTAAAACACATCTCCTTGCAGATATGTATAATGTTATTCATTAAGGGAAGGGCCACTACCCAGACTAGTTTCGACCTTTATTGAGGTCTGTTCAGTGGGAGTGAAGCCCCCCACTGAAGTGATGTTAGCGTGGTCCACCTTTGCTACAAGTTGCCCAGTGTTGTACTACCCTACCCCAGTCATGAAGATATTTTCAGGTGCAAACTTTGTTTGCTCACACGTGGATAAAGGATTAAACTAAATTTATTATAGTCTAACCAAGTGAAAAATAAACTTTCAACATCTTTCTCTAAATCCAAAGTAATTTAATAACAAGGTGCACACCGTTTGGCAACTCCTATAGGTAAAAATGACCTTGCCATTGCTTCTGCCTGATATCCCCACTTCTGGGCCTGGCTCCCACTGAAGAGACCTCAATAAAGGTCGAAACTAGTCTGGGTAGTGGCCCTTCCCTTAATGCATAACATTATACATATCCAATAGGAGATGTGTTTTATATTATGGGAAATACTGAGATAGGAGTGATGTTAGTTTGGTCCACCTTTGCTACGAGTTACCCAGTGTTGTACTACCTTATCCCAGTCCTGAAGATATTTTCAGGTGCAAACTTTGTTTGCTCACACTTGGATAAAGGATTAAAATAAATTTATTATTGCATTTTGTTTATTAATTATCTTGAAAAGGGTAAAACAATATCCGGGGAATATTATTCTAATCTTTTAACCAGGACCAGACTAGACAAAAATAAGTTTCCATACAATATGAAGAACCTAACTTCATATACTGGTCTAAAGAGATCTCTGTGGTTCCTATACTCAACACTAGGCAAAAACTATGCCTGATATTAAAATAGCCACATCCAAAAAAATCTATATATACACCAAGAGCTAAAACATTATGACCACCTACCTAATATGATGTTGGTCCTTCATGTGCTGCCAAAAAAGCTCTTATCTAGCAATTCATTGATGCTACAAGATTTCTAAAAGTTTCTTGTGGTATCTGGTACCAACACATATCCAGCAAATCCTTTCTCTTATAAGTTAGATGGTTGAGCCACCGCAGAAAGGATGTGTTGTTCCAACACAAACTACAGATTCTCAGTTGGATTGATGTTTGTACAGGGCAATACCTGGAAGTCTTCCTCATGTTCCGTGAACCATTCTTGCACAATCCACGCAGTCTGGCATGGCACGTTATCCTGCTGAAAGATGGTACAACCTGAGGGGAATACCATTGCCATGAACGGATGCACCTGGTCTGCAATGATGTATAGGTAGATGATAAATGCCATAGTTTCCAGCATCTGAATGACTGTATCCTGGGTTTCCCAGCAGAACATTTCTCAAAGCATTACACTGGCTTGTTTTTATTCCATGGTGCGTCCTGGTGCCAACACTACCCCGATAAACGACACATATATCCGGCAATCCACATGGTGCAACAGAAAACAAGATTCATCAGAGCAGACGACTTTCTTCCACTCATACAAAGTAGTTTTGGTGCTCACATGCCCATTTGAGGCACTTTTGATGGTGAATTGAGGTTAGTATGGGTACTCGGATTAGCTTGTAGCTACATAACCCCATTTTCAGCAGGGTTCAATGTACTGTGTGTTGTGATACATTACACTCATCCCCAGCATTCAAATTACTGGCAAGTCACACCAAAGTAACCCTTCTGTTAGCTCATACCATCCGGGATAACCTTCGCGCACTTTGGAGCATCAGTTAGCTGTGGTCAGCCCACACCTTGCCAGTGTTTTGTGGTTTTCCCCTCCTCAGACCACTTTTTGAAGGTACTCACCACAGCTGACCCCACAAGCCTTGTCATTTTGGTAATACTCTAAGTCATCTGGCCATCACAATTTTCCCATCTCAAGAACAAGAATAACATTAACAGAGTGAAGTATCAAGTGTTATTTATACCATTTCATGGCCTGCACACACAGTGTCATTTTCCTGCAGTTGTTTCAATTTGTGTAAAGACACTGGCCATAATATTTTGGCCTTTTGGTGTGTGTGTGTGTGTATTTTTGTATACACAGTTTTTAAAAGTTTGTGACTTCAGAGTACACTGCATGTGTATGCACACACACACACACACACACACACCTGCTGCAACATGTAGGGGACCAAAGGTCCACTCCTGATCTTCAACTCCAATTCTTATGCTTTCCTTGATAGAGAAGATGAATGCATGTTTTGCATATTTTAATGTCATTTTGGCCACACGACAAAGCAAGTTTGAACCATTCAACACTGACACAACATTGTGCCACTGCAACTTCAGCTGGCAATCAAAATCTTGTTGCTTATCTGTTGTTGCACAAAGCAAAACAATAGACGAGCTTCTATAACAAAATGCACTTGACAAAGTTGTTTAAAATGCACATCAGAATGTAATGCTTATGCACGTGCATTACAGTATTGAACTGACTCATTTTTACTCATATTTTGATTTCTGCTGGACAAAATGTTTTCTTTTATAACCTGTGAGTAATGAAATATGTAGAGATATAAATCTTATGTAGAGATATAAATTTATCTCTACATAAAAGGTAATTTTTATATTCAGTTCTTGCACTTATGTTAAAAATCACCTTTTATGTAGAGATAAATTTCAGCATTGTACATTGTACGTTTATCTTTCACTATAGAATACTTGTAGAACAGACTCACTGTATAAAAAATGTACTGCAAAGTCCTCGGCAAATTCCCACTGATTCTATTCTATTTCTAAAAGAAATTGTCTGTTCGCTATAACAAATTATACCTGCAATTTCTCTCCCCCCACCCCTAAGAATTTGCTGTTTGCTATAAGTGAGAGTTGATTAAACATTGCAGTTGAATGATACTGACCTGTTAAAAATAAACTTGAAAAAATATATATGAAGTTTAATTTCAGAATCATTTATATGATAGGCAAATTTTATTCCTTGAGCTTTGAACCAAGAACAGGTCACCTGCTTGTTTCATGTCGTCCATCTGCCAAGCAACCTAAAGTGACCCATAAGGTGAGGAATAATTAAAATTATTATTTTTCAAATGAGTTGTGTTTAATGACTATACTGTTTCTTTACTATATTATTTATTATTATTTTGTGAAGTTAAAATCAACTGACTTGGATCTTGGGCTTTCTCTAGTTGTTTTTCCTGGCATCAAACTCTGTTGCTAACCTTTCTTTTCCACTCTATTCAAGTTACCATACCATTTCACTTTAGCTCCACTCACATTCTTGAATGCTAATAGCATCGGGTTCCTTTCTATTTCATTTTTGATGTAATTTTACCATTGATGCCATCTGCTCACTCCACTAATTTTTCTCTAACCTCATATCTGTGTTCGTTGTGTAAAATTATGGAGACAACTATCCTGTTCGAACATTGTTCTCCTCACAGGTCTCTAACTTGCCAGTTGTCTCCATAATTGAGTTGAAGACATAACTGTTCTGTTCTGGTTGGTGATGATCATGCTGTGCTGACCTGGAAAGTAGCTAAGTATCTGGATATTCCATTCAGAAAAGCTTATGTGCTGAACTACAGTGCAGTAAATTATAATCATCTGCTTGGTTCTCCATAATTCAGTTTAGTGCTGAATTATGTGCTAAACTAGAGTAAATTATAACCACTGGAGGAGATTGCTAGGTTCACTCTCCCATGCTATCAGTTCCTGGACATGAAGGATATTGGCAGCACACAAGAAGACATTTAAAAAAATACTTAAATGATACTTATTAGAAGGTGTCCCTAGAGTTCAAAGAATAAATATAATAGCTCCATGGGAAATATATCACAAGGAGTGTTCGAAATCTGTTACTTCATTTTGCTGCGTAGAAAGGGTATGTGTTCGTCGCACATTTATTTTATTTTTTCGAAACTTTCAAAGACTACTATTTGGACAACTATTTTTTCAAAACTTCGGACTACTGTTTTTTTTTTTTAATTTGGATAGCGCCTTATTAGGACTTTAGTCTTGTGTTGCACGCTACAATTACTATTACTAGCTCCACTGTTACGTTGGATTGTGGTTGTTTTGCATTTGTAACAAACTTTATGTGCTCTGAAGATGCTGGATATAATACCAGCGAAATATTAGCTTTTAAGTTAATAAATAGTTATTTTCTTCTCAATCTGTGTTCACATCAATACCTTTAAAATCCACTTCATTTTGCTTTTTCAATTATAAAATAAAAATACTTTGTATTGCTAAAGCAACTGCTTCTAAAGACAAATTGTTTTTTGCAGTTTGATTCCAGCCACTACCTTCTTTTTCATCAGTTGTCCAGCTATTTGCTGACAGTTATTCTAAGTCTTCCAAAAATATTCCATATAATAGCTTCACTGTATAAAGCATGTTTATATTTATGTTATAAAAAAAGAAAGTTAAGTTTTGAGTTTCACCGTTTCCCCCCCTTGTAAAAAAAAAAAAAAAAAAACTTGCAGCACACCACCATTAGTCACTTGCTTTCCTGGATTCTGCTCTTCCATATACCACTTTTTTGATATCTTTCCTGCAGCCACCCTCTAATCCATGTACCCAGTGTCATATCCATCTCCATTTGTTCTAATTTGCATAAGAGAGTTCCATGTGGTATTCTGTCAAATGCCTTTGCAAAATCCAGAATTTGCAGCCATTTCCTTTATCCAACTCAGCTGTCACTCTATTATAAAAAAAAAAGCTAGTAAATTACTAAGGCATGACTGACCCTTCACAAAGCCACGTTGCCCCTCATACAGTATCGTATTTTTATCCACCCATTAGTGCCTCTGTAGCTCAGTCGGTATAGATGAAGCTCTTTGGTCAGAAAGATCTGGGTTTGATTCCATCCATGATGTGAGGAACTTTATCTAGTCTCTTTTGACAAATGTCAGTTAGCCGGTCTCATACAAAGGTAGACAGTCTTTTCCACCCAGAAACTCTGGTTTTTCGTCCCTCAGAATAGGCAAACTGGTGCCATGAACACATGGACTTAGTCATAAGATACTAAATCCCTCATTAGGCTTCCCTCACTCCAAAAGGAATGGGAGAAGGGGGGGGGGGGGAAATCTCATACAAATAAATAAATCCACCCATTCTTGAATTCCCTTTTTGACCAATTTGAGATACTGGCTGGTTTATAATTTACTGCTGCAATCTTATTTTTGTATTTTGCCCTCTTTCCAATCTTTTGGAACTCTACCAGAACCAAGACTTAGAGCCTAGTTGCAATGTATTTCCCTTGCACACTCTTGCAAAACATGAGCTGATATCCCATTTAATCCCAGAGCTATAGTGACATTAAGATTCTGCATTATCTTAAGAACCTCCAATTCACCTTCCTCTGTTTCCACATCAGTCTTTGTCATATATGTCACAGCATTAACCTCACTTGGATAATATACGCTTACAAAGTGATCACTCAGTAACTCAACTATTTTATCTGCTTCTGTCACCTCATCACCATCAACACTCATTAAGGTTAATCTTCCATAGTCGTTCTTCCTCTTACTTGCCATGTAACCAGGGGTGTGCCGCCCATATGTGCAATGTGTGCAATGCACACAGGTGCCAGGATAGTAAAGGTGCTAAAGAGGAGGAAATATTTTAAAAAAATGTTTTTTTATAGTGATTTTTTTATTGGAGAGGGGGGATAGGGGTGCCAACTAAAGTTTTGCACACAGGTGCCAGACACTACTGGCACGCCCTTGCATGTAACAAAACAACTCTTTGGGATTTCCTTTGACCTGCTCAGCTTGTTTCTTCCAGAGGTTACCAGAGATCTTCATAGAGTCAGAGAATTCATCAAGGGAGGCCCATATTACTCACACAGCTGTCATACCTACACTTAAACTCATGACCTCCAAAGACAAGCTTGTCTAGTTCGTTCTCACCTGTTTCTTGACTACAGTCATTCTTAGTTTCTATGGATGCTCTCTCTCCCCATCTGACATAAAATTTTAAATTCCATATACTAGTATACTATATGACCCTTTCAAAAGCTTGTAGATTGCTGTCATATCCCCCCCCCCCTCCATTTCTCCTGTTCTAATGTCTGCCCTATAAATTCTCAATCTGTCCTCAATGTATATTCTACTCTACTTTGCACTCCATACTATGCCTGCATCACCTAAGAAACCAGGAGACCAGACCAGTGCATAATACTCAAGTGAGGTCATATCAAGGTCTTGTAAAGAAGCAAAATGACTTCTTTATCCTTACATGTTAATGTTTATTTCTGCATTGCAGTTAGATTCTGAATTTTATTTGCAATATTTCAATATTGAAAAGGTGGAAAAACGTTTGATAAAGGGAATAAATACATTATGATAATGCTGGATTTTTCTATGGCATTTGATAGGATACCACACAATAAACTGTTGCGTAAACTGGAGAATATGGGATTGGAATATGAACTCTTGACTTGGATCAGGAGATGGTTGACAGGTAGATATCAAAAAGTGGTATACAGTGGTGTGTGAATCTGCCAGATTTAAGGTGACCAGTGGTGTACCTCAGGATTTTGGTCCTTGGGCCATTATTGTTCAATACATTAATGACATCAAGCAGGGTCTAGCATCAAATGTGCAGTTGTTTGCCAATGATGCAAAGATAGGCAGGGCAATCGGGAATGCTACTGATATTCAGCACTTACAAAATGATTTGAATAGGCTGGAAATTTGGACAAACGAAAATGGCTGTCAGTTTAATGTTAGTAAGTGTAAAGTTATGCACTTTGGCAAGATAAGAGTTCAAGCGGCATATTATATTAGCAGAGTTATGCTACAAGAAACTGAGGAGGCAAAGGATCTTGGTATTGGTGGATAGGAATTTGAAGTTTAAAGGTCACAGCAAAAGTTGCAAATACAACTCAGAGGGTAATTGCGATGTTGAAGTGAACCTTGACATGTAAGGATAAGGAAGTCATTTTGCCTCTTTATAAAGCTTTGATAAGACCACACCTGGATTATTGAGTAATTTGGTCTCCTGGGTTTCATTTCAAGGGGATAAAGAAGTTGTGAAAAGGGTGTAAAAAAGAGTTACAAAGATTATATCCAGATTATGGGATTTAGATTTAGGTTGCAAGTATGTGGATTGCACACTCTGGTTAACCAGAGAAAGATTAGGGGGGGGGGATATGATAGAGGTCTATAAACGTTTGAATAGATGTTATAGGATATCATATGATGAATTCTTTGTTATTTGGAAGGTGGGGAGAGAACACGGGGGCATCCATGGAAGTTAAATTTATTTGCAGTCAAAAAAGGATTAACTGCTAGGTTTTGCTTCCAGAGAGCAGTGAGTGAGTGGAATAGTTTGCCTTAAGGGATTGTGAGTGCATCTAGTGTGAATGAATTTAAGGGATAGAATAACAGCCGGTTGGGGTGATTTATAGCCTCTCTTGATGAGTCCTTGACCCCATGGAGGTCTCAAATAATATCCCTGGTACTTATCTACTAAACCTCCAAGACCTTATCCAGATCAGTTTCCTTCTACCATAATCCTACCATTATAAAATTAGGTATCTCGTTGTTCCCAAGTACATAACTTTACATTTACTAACGATGAAATTATTGCAATTTTCACATGCCCACAGTTGCAGCCTGTTGAAATCATTGTGCAAGTGCTGCATGTTGGTCGCCTTCCTGATTACCCTTCGTAACTTTGCATCATAAGCAAACAGCTGTTTTTCACTCAAATCTTTCTCAATGTCATTAATGTAAAGACTGAATAACAATGGATCAAGAATTGATCTCTGTGGTACACCACTGACCTCCTTAAATGGACAAATTGTGTGAAGGAAATGAGTGGGCAGGACTTGTTTCCCTCATACACCACTAATGAGGGGATAATGGAAAATTTTGATAATGGCCAATCAGCCATCCTCTTATGCAAGCTAATAATTTATAATCCAATTCCATATCTTCCAACTTATGCCTTGCCATGCCCAAAAGTATCATATATCCATTTTCTAAAGTCTAACTCAGCCATAACAAAATGTGAGCAAGTTGCTCACACTTGACCTTCTCTTAATAAACCTATACTGTTCATTGCAAAATGTTTCAAAATTTTAACCACTACCACTCCAGAGGTATTGATAAGTCGATAGTTAGACACTTCAGTCTTGCACCATCCTTATGTGCAATGAGATTTTCACGCATTATTTTTATTTGCCTATTCTGAGGGGCTGCACAATGTCCAGTTCAGCTGAAAACTCTTTTAGCATCCATGCTGATATTACATCCATCTCTACTAAATTCTTATTCACTTTATGCAACAGCACTAGAATCTCCTTCTCATATACCTAAGTTCTTCATACATTGAAGAGATGGCATTGAGCTCAATGTTGCATATAGTTGATAGCTCTTAGTAAAATGGGCGTTCATTAGTTGAACAATTTCTTCTGTATCTCTACATATGCCATCTATGTTTAGTAGAGTTATTCTTTCACATTCAGTCTTTCTTTCACTTGCAGCATATTGATAAAGATCTTTTGGGTTGCCTTTAGCTTGTTGTGCCAGTTTCTTTTCATACTGTCTTAGCTCTTCATACAATAGTTGCAACCCTTCTGGCCAGGTGCTTATAATTTTCATAGATGACATCATCCTTATGCACATGGTATTCCTTCCATATCAGCTTTTTTTAAGAATCTCTTAATAAGATTTCACATCCATTTCTCTCCTGCTCTATTTACCTTTGAACCCAGAAGCATTCCAGTATTGCATCGTGGAAGTATTTTTTAAATGCATCCCATGCAATCTCCTGATATCTTTCCCATTTAGTAACCATTACCATGGGACAAAACCTAGTATACGCCTCAGTTGGTCATATTTTACTGCTTTTTAGTTCAGCATATAACATTTCTTAAGGGAATATCCATATTAGCTACTTTCCAGATGAGTACAGCTTGATCTGTCACCAGCTGGAGGCAGAACTGTCCCTTTAATTCTCTGTCATTCTTCTCATGAGATTTCACCACTACTCTAGTTCAGATAATTAAAATCATATTCATGATGGCTACTTATTTAACACTCATCAGTTTCAAACTCACTGCTGCATATGATTGCAGTAGTATTGCAATCATAGCTTTCTGCTCCTAACTGAACTAAAATCATGAGATATTATTAGCACTCCCTCTTCTCCATTGTTGCCTAGTGTTGTGTCGGAAAAAGTGCTGATTCACTTTTGATGAGTCATCCTTTTTCCGACCCAACATAAGGTAACCTCAGAAGGGATGGATAAGGACATACTTATGCCTCCAGATAGAAAAATGTGCCTATTAAAGACCTAGGAAATGTATATATTCAGTTTTGTAAATTGTAAGTAATGTTAAAGTAGCCCATAAACTAAATATAGAATGTTTGTAAATTAATTAAGATAGAAAATCATGTATAATTGCTAAAAAGATGTGTATAAGCTAATACAAGTTTTAGGCCATGTCAAAGACAGTTCGTGACCACGGTATCCAATCGGCAGCCGCCGTATACATGACGACACCACTGAGTGAGGGCGCTGTTTTGTAGTATATAAGTTTCGGTGGGGATTTGAATCGCTCTCTTCTCTTCTCGTTTTCGTCAATTCCTGGTTTCCTGAGCAGAAAGCTGTGTAGTTGTGGAAAGCTTGCCGCCATGCGTAGCAAGAATTTCCCCTTGCCATGCGTGCTATGTGGATCAAAGCTGCAGCTATAATGCATCCAGATTCCTAGAAGAAAGGGCCGCTGGTGAATTTACGCCAGTGTATAAGTCAGTGTAAGAGTGCTTCTTTTCGAGTTGAACAAAAGAATAGCGAAGCCGCCATTAAAGAAAATACAGTGAGGAGATCCGAATATCCAGATAAGAAGGTCCTAAATCCACCAAATAAAGCAAGAACGGTAAGCAGAAATCTTTTGTATTAAGTTAGAGTAACCGTGGAGGAAGGAGAAACTGAACATCGAGAAAACAGCCAATTTCCGTGTTGTGCTTAATGAATTGTCTGCATTTGGACATTTTGTCTACATCTAAGGAATAAAAGGCATCTTAGGCTTGAGCCGAATAGGAAACTGAGGCTTTGGACTGTCTGTATCTAAAGAAGGAAACTAATGTTATAATGTTAAAACTTAATTTGAATGCTAGCTGAAATTTTTTTTTTGGGGGGGGGGGAGCAATGATTGAAGTATAAGAAGGAACATTATCTCATGAAATCTATGCCAGAGTTGTAGAATTGACTTCTATATATATGTAATTTATATGTGTGATAGTAATAGGTAATTTAGTATAAATTATATAAAGTGTAAGATTGTGTCAGTATAAGAAATTATAGTGTAGAACCTTTTTTGGATGTGTTAATTTAAGAAAAGGGAGGGAACTCAGACTCTTTTAGAATTAAAGGTTTAAATAATATGTATCTCTATCTTTGTGTCAAAATAAAATGTAATTTTTATGTGTAAACCAAATGAGTTTGTCATGTTTCTGTGGACTGAATTACCGCTTGGAAAATCACGAACCGTGTATTAGAGGGAAATCCATAGGTAACATAAGAAACAGGACCACGACTGCAAACTTCACGATCCCTGTAATTTCTTTCTAAGTAATCTAGGATAGTATATCAGAATTCAATTGCCAGCTGGCGCAGTCATAAAATAACTATAAATCTGTCTGCAAACGAAATATCTGATAATAAGTAACATTAAATTAAGATAACTGATAAAGATAAGTTTAATACAAAGCCAAGCAAAGACAAACAAAGATATAACACTAGCTTTCAAAATACTGTATCCTTTACACTTAATACCAGTTAGTATATCTGTCTCTGAGAGCCAGGTTTTGCTAATGCCTACAATCTGAGACCCCAGTATATTCACCTAGGTAACAAACCCTACTTCTTTGTTCCTGATTCTTCTAGTATTAGTGTACAGACATTAAGTTACCTCCACGCTTTTGTATACTCTCCTATACTATTTCATTTGTAAAGGGTGTCCCAAAATTCACGCAAGATTTAAATTTAGCGCCATTTGTGCAGTAAAGTGTTACCAATGAGAAAAAAAAAGACAGCGTGACAGCTGACAGTTCAGGGTTATTAAAAATGGAGTGCTACACGAAAGAACAACGCATTTTCATTGTTGAGCAATATTTTAAAAATAATGAAGGTTTGGCAGCTACAGTTCACAATTTTCGTACAAAATATGGTCGGAATAGTGATTTAACTTCATCAACTGTGAAAAGGTTAATTAAAAAATTCAAGGAAACTAGATCAATTAGTGATCTTATACACTCTGGCCGTCCTTCAACAAGTCGTTCAACAGAAAACATCGAAGCAGTTCGTGAGAGTGTTGCTGAGAGTCCAGGAACATCAATTCGGCACCATGGTCTTGAATTGGGCATTTCGAGAAACTCTCTACAGCGTTTTCTCATGAAAGATTTGCATCTTTATGCTTATAAAGTTCAATTGACTCAAGAACTGAAGCCTACTGACCACACACAGCGAAGAGAGTTCGTTGAATGGATTATGGAACAACAACAACAAGTGGATGCTTATTTTTCGAACAAAATCATCTTCAGCGATGAGGCTCATTTTCATCTTGATGGCTTCGTTAATCGACAAAATTGTCGCATTTGGGGTTCAAAAAATCCACGAGTGATTGTTGAAAAACAAATGCATCCACAATGTGTCACTGCTTGGTGTGGATTTTGGGCTGGAGGCATCATTGGTGCATTCTTCTCCGAAAATGTGGCTGGTAAGGCAATAACAGTTAATGGTGCTCGCTATCGCGACGTGATAATCCAGTTTTTTGTGCCTAAATTGCAAGATACGAACGTGGACGACATGTGGTTTCAACAAGACGGTACCACATGCCATACAGCCCGAGAAACAATTCAATTACTGCATAAGTCATTTCCTGGTCGTGTAATTTCCCGTTTTGGCGATCAGAATTGGCCGTCCAGATCATGTGACTTAACGCCGTTGGACTTTTTTCTTTGGGGCTTTTTGAAGTCTAAGGTTTATGCCAACAAGCCCACGACCACCCACATCTTGAAGGAGGAAATTGAGCACTGTATCAACGAAATTCAGCCACATTTATGTAAAACAGTCATGGAAAATTTCGACAAAAGAGTGCGTATGTGCCAGCAAAGCCGTGGAGGCCATTTACCCGATATGCTATTCCATGCATAACCCTATACTGTATACTTTATGAATCAATAAGAAATTACAATTTTTAATTAAAAACCTGTGTTTTCTATCAAAATTACTTCTTGCATGAATTTTGGGACACCCTGTACATTGACAATATAGGAAATGATCTCATCTCATCTTCCTTTTTCCCTCTTTTTTTTTACCTTGCAGTGTTGAGGGTTTATTAATCATCGACCTCAAACCATTCACAGGATAAGGTGGTCAGCCCTATACCCCGGTGTATCCTATGTCCATAGTGTTGAGTTCTCAAGGCCAGTTTACCTGCTTTGCAGGATGATAAACCCCAGGATAAAGTGGGAGGAAAAACCCTCCACACCCAAGACCAGCTAACTTGGCTATGGCTGAGGAAGATCCTTCAGCTCCTCATGTCACCGACGGGAATTGAACCTAGGACACTCCTTCCCCAGGCATATGGTTATGAAGCGCACAGCAACTAAGCTAACCGTGCGGACATGTCTTTTTATAAGGGAAGAAATAAATTGTTTAGTTAATTGAGTTTAAAGGGGGTGTTGCATGTAAACAGTGAGAAAAACCCATGAGTTAATTTGATAACATTCCCTTCTTCTCCTGACACTGACTTACTTCACTTATTATCATGTGTTTGCTGCTTCTACCATGCATTATCTATAGATATGTCAATCTCATGAATAATACAAGAGAATCCTTAATAATTTAGAAACCAATGTAAGTCATTGTTCTGTTTATCCATATTTACTGATCATAACCCTGTAAAGCTAGTTTACAGGGTTATGATCATCTTGTGATTAAAATGTTATCCCATGTGCAAATGGATTCTTACCAAATATTCTACTTTTTTCTTCTCTCTCTCTCTCTCTCTCTCTCACACACACACACACACACAGAAGCTGTATAACAGAGTATCTTTAAGGAAATAGAGGATTAATAAGTGTCCATCTCAACAGAACTGTCACCCAGTTGTAATCATTATAAAACCCCAAGAGGTTCACTCTGATAGCCATGCGCCTTACCATCTGATATTAAACCCAAGATTATTGATATTTTTAAAACTATTTATCTACAAAATCATTAAAAGACAAGACATATCAGTTTCCATTCCAGACTAATGACACTTTTATATTTTAATAAAAAGTTGTGACCCTTGGAATAGTTGAAATATTTTTGTTTTACTGTGTATTATATAATAAATGTAGTATTATACATACAAGAAGTATTTCTGAAGGTAATGTATCTTCTTAACTCCTCCATCCAAAACCAAAAAAGAAAGATGTCAATGAAATAAAAAGCAAAAGTGGTAGTTTGAAGTGAATATTCATACGCTATTTCGTAACACTGTCTTCCTCCCTTTCTGTACATTTTCTCCACTGAACAATAGTAAAACTCTTCAATTTTTCATTGTTATCATCATACTTCTGCTTTGTCATTTTTAAATGGATACACCTGAAGTGTTGTCGGTTTAGGAAATAATAACCAGAGGCCCAATAGAACCAAATCCAGGCTATAGGAAGGATTCATTTCAAATCTGATCTCTCTGATAACTATTAAAATGAATATACTCATGTGCAGCCTTGCATTGTCATGTTTCAAAAGCAATGGGTGTTCTTCAGGGCAAACACAATTAATTTGTGGTTTTAGCTTTTGCCTTAAACTGATTCAATGTGTTGACATTCACAACACACTCAGGCAATGCATTCCACTCACCAACTGCTCTCCATGTAAAAAATCTTCAAACTCCTCTGCTCATACCCTCCTTATACACTTTCCAAAGATGACCTCTTGTTCTACCTCCCCTCCCCCCTTGCTTCTCCTCCTATTCACAGGGCTTTGCAATTTACATTCTCTCAATCTGTCTTTATACTCCACATTCCAAAGACCACTGACCACCCTTTATGAATCTTCTCTGGCCCCTTTCTAACGTATCCTTGTTACTATGAAAACCCAGTGACCAAATCTGTGCACCATAATCCATATGAGACCTGATCAAGGCCTTATTAAAATGGTATCATAATCTCTTTATTTCTGCATGTCAGGGTCCTCTGCATCATTGCACGAGTTGTGAAGATGACACATTGGATGCCAATGTTGCCCCTGAATGTCAAGTCCTTGTCCTTTGTCCTCCACCACCACTTCCAGATCTCTCATCTCCTCTACCTCCTTTAAAGTTTCCCCACTAAGTGTATACTTCGCAACTTTCAATTGATAGTTTAGTTCTGCTTACCTGCCCATTCAAACAATCTATTCAGGTCCTCTTGTAAGGCAACATCCCAGTATCATTAATATACAAATTGAACAACAGTGGTCCCAAAACTTGCGGCCCACAACAAGTGACCTTCTTTCAGGTCACTTGTTGTGTGCCACCCCCCACCCCCCATATACAACATTCTGATGCCTATCTCACAGCCAGTCACCGATCCAACTCAGAAGTCTATTATCCAGTCCCATCCATTTCAGTTTATTTAACAGCTTGTCGTGTGGCAGTCTATCAAAAGCCTTTGCAAAATCAAAGTATGCCACTATATATGCATCTCCCTTGTCCAAGACATTTGTCACCTGTGCTGACAATCACAGAGAATACTGCTGTTATCAACCCATTTCCGTATCCTAGTTCTCACCAATCTCTCTAGTACCTTCACCACAACTCCAGATATACAGATTGATGTATAATTTGTAGCCACAGCCTTATCACCACCTTTATGCAGTGGAACAATTTTACCTTCTTTCCACTCGCTTACAACCTGTGCTGCTGTAAGACTTATTAAACAGTCATGCCAGTGCTACTGCCAATTCCTGGAACATTCCCTTAAGATGCATGATATGTCAATAAAACCTATTCCCTACTGACATCAAGTTTATTTCCTCATATACTTATTGCTCACTCACAATTAAGCCATCCTCTCCTATGTCCTCTACACTTGAGTTTCTCATGATTCTACCCTGATGAGGATGAAACACCCTTATAAATTGATCACTGAATACCTCAACAGTATCTTTTGCAGCAGTTACCATTCTACCATTTCCATCCATTAATATCATCTTACCATAATCATTCTTCCTTATACTTGCCATATACCTAAAAAACACTCTCTCTAAGGTTTTTCTTCACCTGATTTGCTTTTGTCTATTCATACTGCCCTTTTGTTGTGTTTAGTAATTGAGTCACTCTCCTGGCTTGCTCTTATACTCTTCTTGTAACTGATTACTTCCAGATTTTATGCTTAATCCCCCTCATTCATCTTTTTGACATTCAGAATACATTCACACATTGATGCTATATTTCTTTGTCGGTTCCCAAGCAACATTTATTTCCTTACCATTTAACTCCTCATTCTATGCTATAGCTTCAAGCTATCTCCTAAGCTTGTCATAATCATCAGCCTTGTACTTCCATATATATCCTTTCCTCACAGAAGTCTGCATATGGCTGGCTAGCCACAACCCAAGTGATCACTTACCAACTAGAGGAAAGTGTGAAATCCCACTCACAGATATCCTCTGGTGAAATGATCAGATCTAACATTGCATACCCTCCTTTACATTCTGCCTGAGATAGTTGTCTCTCAAAAACTTAAAATCGTTTTCCTTATTCCAAAATGCTATCTCTTCATTCCAATTATACTGCCATAATTAAAATCACCCATAATAATCACCTTTTCTTTGTACACTAACCTAAGTTGTTTATACATCATTTCTTCATCACCACACTCCCTCATAACCATTTTCACTATTTCCTTGTTTCATGTCTCCTTTATGCAGACATAATTCCTCTGCTATCATCAGCAGCATTCCTCTTCCTGTCCTTTCTATCCTCGTCAAAAACACTGTACCCTCCATTTCTATTCCCATTAGGATATCATCTTTATTCAACCATGTTTCACTTATTCCAATGATTTTGGGACAAGTAAACTCGATCAGTGAAACCATTTCATCACCCTTATTTCTGATACTCCTGGCAT
Source organism: Typopeltis vanoorti (assembly GCF_054136105.1). Lineage (NCBI taxonomy): Eukaryota > Metazoa > Arthropoda > Arachnida > Uropygi > Thelyphonidae > Typopeltis > Typopeltis vanoorti. The sequence continues at coordinate 136,419,318 of NC_143551.1, read as the reverse complement.
TTGTAAATAAACACAGCAGTTCACTTGTAGGTCTATAACCAATCCAACCCAAGCCACTTGCTTGTTGTGATTTCCCCACCACACCTGCCCTTGCCTGATTACCTTTATCATTTTACCAACTTCCCCACTCACATCCCTATCTGTTCCATTTCAGCCTGATACATACATTCACTACTACGTCCAACATCCACTCTCCCTACACCCTACACTTGTCTCCCTGTTCCTCTGGCATTCCCATTCTCTCGTAATCTCTCACACTACTGTTTCCATTGCCAAACACTTCTACCTCTTCAATACCACTCTCTTGATCTTACACTTCATCACTTACTTCTGATCTCTTGTTTGCATCACACACTGCACTTTCATCTAGCAACAGCTTCTCCAGTTCACTCACTCCAAAGCCATTCAAATGCGATCATTGCTTTTGTACAATTCCATTCTTTCCTCAAATAAACTCCACACATCTACAAACTGCATTCCCCTTCTCCTCACACAGCTCTGCCAGCATACCATTCATGATTCTCTCTCTCTCTCTCCATCTCAACTCATCATTGTCATACCTTGGTAACACACTGGCAGCCTTTCCCACTATACTGTTATCTATGACTCTCCTCAATAACCTCTTGATCTCTATCTTTACATTCTCCTTTTGTCCAACTAAATCATTCATTTACTGCAACCACTACTAACTCTCTTGATCATTTCCTCCTCATATCCAAAGCTTGAATTATCTTGCTCATTCTCCCTCCTGGATAGCATGACCTTATTGGACTCTCTCATTAACCAATCCTCTAACAATGGAATCTCCATACACTACTATTCTCGAATCGCTTGTCACCACTTTTACCCTTTTTTTTTTTTTCATTCTATTCTTCTGCTTTCATTTGGTTCCTAAATATCTAATATCACGCTTCATATTCATCATTTCATTTGTCATTTTGAATAACTCTTTCATTGAACAGAATGTGTTGTGAAACTGTGATGTGAAAACAAGTTTTCACATGTCTGTCACTCTCGTAGTCTTGCAACCTCTCATTCTGCTGCACCTTACTTCCATTTCCTCATTTATACTTCCTTTTGCTTCTACATTCTTGTGTTCTTTCACTCCCTCAGTCTCACTAACTTCCGTTCCATTTCCGTTTCTTTCATTTACGCTATCTTTCATTCCTTCAGCCTTTTTTGCATTCAGTAACTTGTAGCCTAACAAAATATTGCACTTCCTACAGATCCATACTTTCTCTTGTCTCCTGTTTAGTCTCTCCATAGAGACATCTGTCACATTTTCTCATGCATACATATTACACTCACAACTGTTATTGTGTACCATTTAAAGAAGACAAGATTCAAAATTTCAATTAATAAAGTTAATAACAATTCCCCAAAGCCAAAAAGCACGCAGACAAACTAAGTTATCAAAAATAAACAATAGTATAATAAAATTAAAGTGATATTGCCAATTATTACACAAAACAGCACTTATCTTTTTCAGGGCTCTTTACTAAAGTTACTTGTTTTTATTATGTCTGTAATATATCTTTTCAGTTATGTGAGCTCTCCTTGATCAGTCACTCTGATGAGGTTTGTGATGCAAATACCTATTCATGCAATGTGGTCCAGACCTTACAAGGAGGTACAACACAGGTTCATATTTCAAAGTCAAAGTTAATTCTTCATCCTAAAAATGATTCGTCTGTTTTAATCTGTGCTGGAGATGAAAGTGCTCAAGCTGTAAGTACTTTATGAAGATTGGTTTATGTACAAAATACATCCATAATGAAATAAAATAAAGTTAAAGTAACTTCATTTCTGATATTTATATTATGAAATGTTTGTGCCTATGGTCACACAAAAGGTTCTACTAAGATAGAAGTGGAGGAATTTGTTGAGTCTTTAGAGAAATCAACTGACACAATGACAAACAAAAAGTTGGTCCTTGTTGGGGATCTAAGTAGCAGAGTAGGAAATGATTATGAGACATACAAAAATATTTTGGGAAAATTTGGAGAAAAGAGCAAAGCTAATAATAATGGCAAATACCTGTTGGATTTCTGCTCAGGACACGGATTGGTTATTACTAACACCATGTTCCAACATAAAATGCGCACAAATTCACATTGAGAGAAGAGACAAGGAATAAGAAAAGTCGCATTGACTATGTTATTGTTGATAGTGATGTTTTCTCCCTGATGCAGGACACAAGAGTGTATAGAGGATTTGAAATTGGAAGTAATCACTATTTAGTCTTGAGCAGGATAAAAGTGAATTTCATATTGAAAAGAATGACATGTAAGAAAGTTTTAAAGTGAATAAAAGTTGAGCAGCTTTCAGGTGTGAACTGTAGACTAACATACACAAAGATTATTGAAGAAAAAATGAAAGAGTTTGAGAACAGGAACCAAACCTTGGAGATTTAGTGGCAGGCCTTGAAGAAAATCCTGATTGATTCAGCCAGAGAGGCATGTGGTGAGGTTTTCTGCAAGGATAGAAAAATCAGAACTCCATGGTGGACACAGGAAGTTAAAGAGGCAGTGAAGGAAAAGTAGAAAGTGTATCAAAAGTTCCTGGCAAATAAATCAGCTTGTGCTCTTAGAGAATACAGAGACAAATGTAGGAAAGCTAAACACTTCGTAAAACTAGCTAACCAAAAGTCATTGGAGGACTTTGGCAAGAACATAGAAAATAAATATCAAGAAGGTGGCAAAATATTCTGGAGGTTGTTGAAGAAGCTTAGAAATGGAGGAAAGAGCGCTGTAAAAGGAGTTAGAGATGATGAAGGTGACATGAAAACCAGAGGAAAAAAAGATATCCCTTAAGTATAGAGTAATTACTTCGAAAAAAAAACGCAGGCATACAGTCAGGAATACATATCCATACTTGAAGCAGAAAAATCCATCAAAGTCTTGAAATGTGGAAAGGCAGTTGGAGTAGATGATATTCGACCAGAAATGCTGAAGTATGGTGGTATAAAAGTCTTACAGTGGCTGCACTGCATAGTTCAGAAGGCCTGGACAGAGGGGCAAATTCCTGATGATTGCAGTAGAGCTCTCATAGTATCCATATATAAAAAGGAAAATAAAACTGAATGTGAGAATTAGAGCGTATTTCCCTAATAAGTGTTCCTGGTAAGATTTATGAAAGTATAATTGAGAAACGGTTGAGAAGAATTGTCTTCTCAACCGTTCTTCAGCTTGTTCTTCACCAAGAAAACTTGGTGAAGAACAAGCTGGATTCAGGCCAAATAGAGGCTCTCAGGATCAGATCTTCACTTTATGACAAATAGTGGAGAAATCATGGGAATATAACAAAGATCTGTATTTAAGTTTTGTCGATCTGGAAAAGGCATATGACAAGGAGCCAAGAGAGAAGTTATTCAATACGCTACAATTATATGGTGTCAGCAGTTAGAATTGAAGGAAGTACAGGAAGATGGTTTGATGTTAAATCTGGAGTGAGACAAGGATGTACATTATCCCCCTCTGTTATTCATTATCTATAAGGAAAGTGGTATTAAACATGGTATCAAAATTGGAGATGTTAATATCGGCTCTTTGTTTTATGTGGACGATGTTATACCTCTAAATAAATCCACCACAAGTCTGGAAGTTTCCCTGACTAAATTGAATAACTGTTGTAATAGATATGGTATGAAGGTCAGCAGTTGACATTTTCAACAATTCTGCCTATTTTCATTGTCTTTGTCTTTTTATTGCTGACCTTCATACCTGTGGAACAAGTAAAACATTTCAGCTACTTAGGCATAATTTTTAGCAAAAATGGTAAATTAAATATGGAAATAGACAACAGAATCAACAAAGCTTGTATGGTACGAAGTCAATTGAAATAAATTCATATGGAATAAGAGAGAAATTAGTCAGAACACTAAATTAGCTGTGTGCAAGACAGTGTTCAAACCAGTTTTAACTTATGGATCTGAGAGCTGGGTCAGAAGTAAAACACTTGACCAAAGACTAGAGACCACAGATATGAGACTCCAGAGAAAGATTATAGGCGTGAACAGATGGCATTAATGGCAATATCATATTAAAAATGAGGATATTAGGAAAGAACTTGATATTGTCAGCATCCAGGAATGCGTTAGCAGAGCTAATCTCAGGTGGTATGGTCACTTAAAAAGAATGGGTGAGGAAAGATTAGCAAAACAAGTGTTCTCTGTCAGGTTGACAGGAAATCGACCCAGAGGAAGACCAAGATATAGGTGGATTGATACAGTACAATGTTACTTACATAATAGAAATATAAGATCTGATAGTGTTGGAGTCTTGACAAGTGGCAGACTGATTTGAAGGAAAATTGTAGATAGGAATTTGGTAACGATGTAAATTTTTCATGTTGTGCTATCATATCCTGTACACCCCTTGAGGTGTACAGGATATGATAGCACATTATATAATGTGCTATCATTACCATATAACGATATGGTACATATCGTTATATGGTAATGATATGCACATATCATTATATGTTATATGTATATATCACATATGTACATATAATGTATATGATAGCACATGTTAAAATTTTATTAAAACTTTACAACCAATATATATATATATATATGTATATATTTTGGACCGGTGTATCCTATGTCTGTAGTGCTCAGTTTTCAAGGCTGGTTTGCCTACTTTGCGAGGTAAAAAAAAAAAACAGAATAAACTGGAAAAAAAACCTACCATCCATGCCCAAGACCGGCTAACTTGGCTATGGCTGAGGTAGATCCTTCAGCTCCTCATGTCACCGACGGGAATCGAACCTAGGACACGTCTTCCCCAGGCATATGGTTGCGAAGCGCCATAAAAGCATTGCATTTCTAAAACAATGGAACATTACATTTAACTGTAATTAAACTTTAAATGAGAGACTAAGTTCTAGTTAAAACGTCACGCACATGCGTGCATCTGAATTTCTTAATCACTTAAATGCCATACATCCAAACATCAAATTCACCTCAGAGTTAGAAGTGGACAGTTCCCTTTCTTTTTTAGATATTAAATTAACCAGGACATCTAAAAACATTGAATTCGTCATCTTTAGAAAACCTACATATACCGACAGGTACCTGCATGCGGACTCTCACCACTCTTCACCCACAGAAATTTGGCATCATCTCTATTCTTGCTCATCAGGCCAGATTCTTGTTATTAGATGAACAAAAGCTTAAAAATGAACTAGAATATCTCCAAAGTACCTTCACACAAAATGGATACTCTGAGAAAAGTATAAACAGACTTCTTTTTCACCATCACCAACCACCAAATGAGGATATGACTAATTTCAAAGCCTGCATCTCCTTACCTTATATTAGTTCTCTCTCCCCAAAACTGGCAAAAATCTTAAAGAAATACAATATCAAGACTTTTTTTACAGCTTTATACAAACTCTGGTCAATTTTAAGCCATCCGAAAGAGAAACATCACAATCTTCTGTTTCCTGGTGTCTACAAAATTGTTTGTGATTGCAGTAAACCGTATTATGGTCAGACTGAAAAATCAATCCTTCTCCACTTAGAAGAACACCAGAGAGATATATCTTACAACAGAATTCGGGCCAGTGCCCTGTCCAGCGATATATTGTTTTCTACAAACACCAATGTTACAGATGTTATGATGAACTAGAGAGACAAATACTGGAATCGAAATAAATAGTTCTTGGAACCTCCCACATGAATACCAACCTAAGTTACAGTTCTGCCATTCAATATTGGTGCATGTACACGCGAATTCACACATACACGCATGTGCATGACATTTCAACTAGAATTCAGTCTCCCTTTTAAACTTTAATTACAGTTAATTAAATTAAATTAAATTAATTAGTTAATTGTCATGTTCCATTGTTTTAGAAATGCAATGCTTTTATGGTCTTTCTGTTTTAGGTATTTTTATGCTGTTGTTATACCTGACAAAGTTGGCTTTCCGACAAAACTAGTCTTGTAATCTTTTAAAATCCTCGCCATTTAGTCATTAAATATTTAACAAATATGATAACAAACTGAGTAAACCAGCATTCCAATAATAATAATAATATATGTACACACACACACATACACACATATATATATATACACACACACACACACACACACATTTGGTATATATATATATACCAAATGCCAATTTTATATATATATATATATATATATATATATATATATATATAATTAGCATTTGGAGAACACAGTGACCAATCAGATGATAAGTAAACATCAGTCATTTAGTGAAACTACTAATCAACCTCTCTCTCTCAACATAAAAAAATCAAATCCTGAATTATCTTGAAAAAGACAGTGGGGATAACTATTTCCCATTTGGGAAATAGTTATCCATGTGACAAATATAGAGAATAAGAAATAAAAGTCCATATGGAATCGGTCTTGTTCGGAAAATTTAAAGAAACTACAATGAAGAATGCCATCATTTCCTGCCATTTGATATGGTGATCAGGTTTGCTATATTATTATTATTATTATTAAGAGAGCCCTCCAGGGAGTCAGGTACTCATCGAGAGTGTAGTATGTGGCTTCTCTCTCTCAATGAGTACCTGACTCATCAAGATGCCCTCTCATCCTTTACCCCATCCTCCATAAAATTAAAAATTTCATCAACTGAAATCTTGTATGACTCTTCAGAAGTTTGTAAGTCTCAATCATATCACCCTCTTTCTCCTGTTTGCTAGTATCTGCAGTCTACAAATTCTCAACCTGTCTTCATAATCAGTATTCCACAATCCTGATATCATTTTTAACACTCCTCTTTGCACTCTCTCATCAGAATTTGTATCAGAATCACCATAGAAACCAGGAGACCAGACCTGCACACAATAGTCCAAGTGGGGGTCATATCAAGGCCTTGTAAAGAGGCAAAATGTGGCATCCTTATCTTTACAGTCAAAACTCATTTCAGCATTGCAATCATCATCTGAGTTGTATTTGCAATCTTTGCTACATGGCCCTTGAACTATCTCTTCACTTCCATGGGTTCCCTTTTTTTTATTTGGCATATATATTTTTTCAATCATCCTCCTGTTTCACTGTAGTTTAAATGATCTTACCTCACACAGTTCACAAATCACAAATTTTTTTACCAGAGAAAGAAACAGTTTCTTTTACTATTTCATAAATAAAAGTATCAAAGTAGAGCTCTTCATGTTAAGCCACTTTACAGTTTCAGATTTTACTAATTCAATTGCTTTTTCCAGTAGAATAATAAATAAATCCAGCATCCTTTAGACAGAAAAACGAAACTTTTATATAGCATTTCTTCAAATGTTGAATTAGAAATCAACATTTGAAGATATTGGAATGTCTGTTCCAATATCTTCTTTTATTTATTAATCACTTGTTGACAGTCTTAATTCTTCCAATTAAAGATTCACAATGCTATGATTCCTTTTCAGAATCTTCTATTAACATTCTCTGACTGTCACATTTTCTTAAAAACTTCCTAAAAACAAAATTCTTTGGTCACCATTCTCAAATTTCCAATCTCTCTCTTTTTCTTTTCCTCGTTATCCTAGTGCCAAATGTTTTTCTCTGTCAGTTGTCAATCACCCATCAGTCTCCTCAGTGAGCATGTGAACTTCATGTAAATGGCAAGAGAGAAGTTAGGTAGTAATGGGTGACATGTTGTCGCCATTAGTGGAAAGAAAATGACTTTACAAAGAATGACAGATATCTCAACACTTAACAATTATGAAATACAATAAAGAAGATTGAAATTATTAGAAACTTTCTGAATTTAGTAAGTACATCAAATCTCAACTGCTTTACATTTCATTTTAACATATCGATATCAGGCGCATCATCAAGCATATGTGTTACAAAACCAAAACTAATAATATACTAACATAGAGAAACAATTGTGAAAAGATCATAATAAAAATGATTATAATTTTAAATTATAATTATTTTTACAATTGCACTCGAACTTCAACTTCCTATCTATTAACACTCAAAGATCCTTAGCCTGATCAGTTTCTTCTAGCATAATCCCATCAACATGATATACAACACTGGGTATCTAATCAAACCAAAGTACATGACTTTACATTTAGTGACATCCATTTTTCACGTCCACAATTCCAGCCTATTCAAGTCATTCTGCAAGTACTTCATAACAGCCACATTCCTGATTATCCTACCTATCTTTGCATCATTCAGCAAATAGCTGTATGTCACCTGTCAAATCCTTCCCAATGTCATTAATGTACAGATTGAATAACAGTGGACCAAGAACTAATCCTTGTGGTACACCACTGGCTGCCTTAAATTTTGCATACTCACATCCCCCATATACCACTTTTTGATATCTGTCAGTCAGCTAGCCATCCTCTTATCTAAGTTAATATTTTGTAATGCAATCCCATATTCTCCAATTTATGCAACAGTCTTCCGTGCTGTATTCTTTCAAAAGCCTTAGCAAAATCCAAAAGTATCATGCTGTATCCATTCCCCTTGTCTAACCCAATGGTAACATTATTATAGAATGTGAGCAAGTTGCTAAAACATGACTTTCCCATTGTAAACCCATGCCGTTCTTTGCAAAGTTAGATTTTCTATCAACCCATTTATGAATGCGAGCTCTGACCGACTTTTCCAAAATTTTCATCACTATTCCTGAGATACTGATTGGTCAATAGTTGGATATTGAAAGTTTATCTTTCACTTGGTTAGAGTATAATAAATTTAGTTTAATCCTTTATCCAAGTGTGAGCAAACAAAGTTTGTGCCTGAAAGTATCTTCAGGACTGGGGTAAGGTGGTACAACACCAGGGCAACTTGTTGCAAAGGTGGAGCAAGCTACCAACACTACTGTCTCGATATCTCCTATAATGCAAAACACATCTCCTTGCGGATATGTCTAATGTTATGCATTAAGGGAAGGGCCACTACCCAGACTAGTTTCGACCTTTATTGAGGTCTCTTCAGTGGGAGCCAGGCCCAAGTGGAGATACCAGGCAGAAGCATTAGCAGGTCATCTCTACCTACAGGAGTTGCCAAATGGTGTGCCACCGTTTTTTAATAAATTACTCTGGATTTAGAGAAAGATGTTGAAAGTTTATTTTTCACTTGGTTAGAGTATGATAAATTTAGTTTAATCCTTTATCCAAGTGTGAGCAAACAAAGTTTGCGCCTGAAAGTATCTTCAGGACTGGGGTAAGGTGGTACAACACCGGGACAACTCGTTGCAAAGGTGGAGCGAGCTACCAACACTACTGTTTCAGTATCTCCCTTAATGCAAAACACATCTCCTTGCGGATATGTCTAATGTTATGCATTAAGGGAAGGGCCATTACCCAGACTAGTTTCGACCTTTATTGAGGTCTCTTCAGTGGGAGCCAGGCCCAAGTTGAGATACCAGGCAGAAGCATTAGGAGGTCATCTCTACCTACAGGAGTTGCCAAATGGTGTGCCACCATTTTTTAATAAATTACTCTGGATTTAGAGAAAGATGTTGAAAGTTTATTTTTCACTTGGTTAGAGTATAATAAATTTAGTTTAATCCTTTATCCAAGTGTGGATAAAGGATTAATCTATATAATGCAATCAGTATCTCCTATAATGCAAAACACATCTCCTTTATGCAAAGGAGATGTGTTTTGCATTATAGGAGATACTGAGACAGTAGTGTTGGTGGCTTGCTCCACCTTTGCAACAAGTTGCCCTGGTGTTGTACCACCTTATCCCAGTCCTGAAGATATTTTTGGGTGCATACTTTGTTTGCTCACACTTGGATAAAGGATTAAACTAAATTTATTATACTCTAACCAAGTGAAAAATAAACTTTCAACATCTTTCTCTAAATCCAGAGTAATTTATTAAAAAACGGTGGCACGCCATTTGGCAACTCCTGTAGGTAGAGATGACCTGCTAATGCTTCTGCCTGGTATCTCAACTTGGGCCTGGCTCCCACTGAAGAGACCTCAATAAAGGTCAAAACTAGTCTGGGTAGTGGCCCTTCCCTTAATGCATAACATTAGATATATCCGCAAGGAGATGTGTTTTGCATTATAGGAGATACTGAGACAGTAGTGTTGGTAACTTGCTCCACCTTTGCAACGAGTTGACCTGGTGTTGTACCACCTTACCCCAGTCCTGAAGATACTTTCAGGTGCAAACTTTGTTTACTCACACTTGGATAAAGGATTAAACTAAATTTATGATAGTTGGATACATTGGTCTTTGCACCACCCTCGTGCAGTGATATTACCATACATTCTTTCCCCTCCTATGGAATCTTCCCTGTTCTGAGACTCAAATTATATATCCTGGTCACAGGAATAGCCAGTTCAGTTGAGCACTCTTTTAGCATCCGTGGTGATATCCCATCAGTCCCTATTCCTAAATTCTTATTCAGTTTGTGCAACAGCTCTAATACCTCCTCCTCATACACCTGAGTTTCTTTATCCAATAAAAAAGTAGCAGCAAGCAAAGTGTTGCATACATCCTTCTCTTTATAATAAAAAGTTATTTACAATATATGAGTAATGCTAAATTTTCTACCTCGGTTAAGGTTCATAGTACATGTTGTTTTTCCTTCTAGTATTTAAAATTACGTATCTAAAAGAAGAAAGTTGTTTTACCTTGAGTTATTAAATATCATTCATTTTGTTCACTTGTTCATTCATCTTTACTCTCAGAAATAATACAAGCGAAATGTAATACCAAAAAAAATATTGGTTCACTTAATATAAAATATGCAAATAAATTTTTTTATCTGTATAAAATTTAATTTAAAACATTTATAAGAGATGCACTTTCTCAGTGAACATATACAGCATATGTATATGCAATCAGTTCACGTGAAATCTGCTTTTATTCAAAAGCTAACATCCTTATTCAAAAGAAAAGAGGGGGAAAAAGAAAGAGAAGAGGAAAACGTGGTTTACTTTAGCAGGATTCAATGTGAAAACCCTTACCATAAATTATCCTGCTCCAGAAAATATCCATAAAGAAAACAATTTTGGATAACTTTGTGACAGATTGTTTAAAGAATTCTTCCATTTGATGAACTTCTTGTCTCCAATATACAATATGCACTGTTTTCAAATATAGAGACATGTCTTGGGCAGCAGTATTAAGAGGAATGTATAATTTTCCTATCTTAAAACTTAATCCGATATTTTCAGTTCAAATTATGCTCTTGAATTCAGTATGGACAGTTCAGTTACTAAAAGAAATAATCTTTCTCCAAAAACTGCATTACAACATATTCTTTAACACTTTCATTGCCAAGCTGAAAATTGGAATTTCATGTGGTGGCCAAATTTTTTTAATTTTTTTTATTTAGTTAGCGACATCCACGCGATAACGCGTGATTGGCCGTTTGGTGAGAACTCACATCGCGTGATCGTGCAATATCGTTCATTGCCAAGCTGAAAATTGGAATTTCGTGTGGTGGCCAACTTTTTTTTTTATTTTTTTATTTAGTTAACGATGTCCACGCGATAACGCGTGATTGGCAATGAACGTGTTAAAACAATATTGAGATGTCTTATTTTAGATTTATATCATTTAAACCAGATAAGTCTGTGGGTCTTTGTTTTCTTTTTTTTGCGTACTCCTCTTTAAAAAAGTATATTCCATTTGAATATCAGTGCACTCGTTTCATGTTACCAACTGTCAACATGGGGTTGAGCTGCTTTAAACTGCCAGTTAAACTTGATGAAGTTCTCCTTTGATGTGTGAGATAAACAACATGTAAAATAAATTTTTAAAGTTTGAAAAACAGTTTTCTATATACATTTTCAACCTGATAAAGTAAAAGATGATAGTTTCTTGATATCTGCTGATCAAAATAAGTTACATCTCTTAAAATTTGAAAATTGTCAAACTCTGCTGTTGGAACTCTTCACTGTAATTACAAAACATTGCTAAATTTCAGCAATGTTCTGTAATTGTAACCTTATAACATGAACTTAAGTTAAAAGGATTATTTGAATGAACAACTTTAAATGAATTTGTAAACACAAGTTTTTGAACCATTATTTTACTGAGATGAAGACAAGTGAATTTAATTTCAATCATCATCATCATCAAATTCTGTCATGTACCCTCAAGGGGGGTGTACAGGATATGATAGTACTACTTGAAAAATTTCCATCATTACTAACTTACTATCTACAATTTTCCTCCAAATCAGTCTGTTACTTGTCAAGACTCCATTATCAGATCTTATATTTCTATCTTCTAAGGCACTTTTTATCAGTGCCTTAGAAGATAGAAATAGGTGGACATATCAGTCCACCTATATCTTGGTCTTCCTCTTGGTCGTTTTCCTGCCAACCTAGCAGAGAACACTTGTTTTGCTAATCTTTTTTTGCCCATTCTGTTTATGCATATAACTTTTGCATATGATTCCTGACCATTCTTGATCTGTAATTTATTGCAGCAGTCTTAGCTCCACCTATAATGGAATTATCTTCACCTCATTAGGAATCTTGCATGAGTTAAAACTCATATCAAACACCAGTCCATGAATATATCTGGCTGTTTTGCACATTCCCTCAGTACCTATGGTGATATTCCATCCAATCTAACTGCGTTTGTTGATTCAAGCTCTTATAATAGCTTTAATACCTCTAACTCATTTATTTACACCTATAATAGCTTTAATACCTCTAACTCATTTATTTACATCTAGATAGCCAATATCTGCCTGGAATATACACTGCTTGGAAGGACATTAATGAACACCATAGTTTCAGGAACAAATGGCCATGGCACCCACCTTAATAAGATATAGGACCTCCTTTTGCTTCAGTGACTGCAGCAATCCTATGGGGCATAGTTTCCACAAGCATATGATAGCAATTAATGGGAATTTTGGATTCTTTTTTCCTGTAGGCACATAATGAGGTCCTGGACCGTCGTGGGATGGACATCTCTTGAACTCACTCGAAGCTCCAGTTCATCCCACAGATGTTCTATAGGTTTGATATCAGGGCTCTGTGGAGGCTAGTCAAATGTGATGTCATCATCAAATTCCTGATATATACCCTCAAGGGGGTGTATACAAGATATGATAGCACTACATGAGCAATTACATCATTACTAACTTCCTATCTACAATTTTCCTCCAAATCAGTCTGTTACCTATCAGGACTCCAACATTATCAGATCTTATATTTCTATCTTCTAAGGCACTTTTTACTGTATCAATCCACCTATAACTTGGTCTTCCTCTAGGTCATTTTCCTGCCAACCTATCAGAGAACACTTGTTTTGCTAATCTTTCCTCTCCCATTCTGTTTAAGTGACCATACACCTGAGATTAGCTCTGCTAATGCATTCCTGGATGCTGACAATGTCAAGTTCTTTCCTAATATCCTTGTTTTTAATATGATATTGCCATTGATGCCATCTTCATGCCTCAGTACTCTCATATCTGCAGTCTCTAGCCTTTGGTCAAGTGTTTTACTTATGACCTAGCTCTCAGATCCATAAGTTAAAATTGGCTTGAATACCGTCTTGTATTACAGCTAATTTAGTGTTTTGGCTAATTTCTCTCTTATTCCAGATAAATTTATTCAGTTGACTTCCTACCATACCAGCTTTGTTGATTATGTTGTCAATTTCCATATTTAATTTACTATCTTCACTAAAAATCGTGCCTAAGTAGCTGAAATGTTTTACTTGTTCCACAGGTTCTCTGTTCACAACGCACTTGACATTTTCAGTAATTCTACCTATTTTCATTGTCTTTGTCTTTTTATTGCTGACCTTCATACCATATCTATTACAACAGTTATTTAATTTAGTCAGGGAATTTTGCAGACTTGTAGCGGATTTATTTAGAAGTGTAGCATTGTCTGCATAAAGCAAAGAGCTTACATTAACATCTCCAATTTTGATATCATGTTTAATACCACTTTCCTTCATTATGTGATCCATATAGATAGTGAATAACAGAGGGAATAATGTACTTCCTTCAATTCTAACTGCTGACTTAGAACTCAAATAAATACTAAGTATTGCTTGATATAATGCCCCATGGACACCATATAACCGTAGCGTATTGAATAGCTTCTCTCTTGGCACCTTGTCATATGCCTTTTCCAGATCGACAAAACTTAAATACAGATCTTTGGTATATTCCCATGCTTTTTCGACTATTTGTCATAAAGTGAAGATCTGATCCTGACGGCCTCTATTTGGCCTGAATCCAGCTTGTTCTTCACCAAGCTTTTCTTCCACATTTCTTCTCAACTGTTTCTCAAGTATACTTGCATAAATCTTACCAGGAACACTCAGTAGGGAAATACCTCTCTAATTCTCACATTCAGTTTATTTCCCTTTTTATATATGGGTACTATGAGAGCTCTACTCCAATCATCGGGAATTTATCCCTCTGTCCAGGCTTTCTGAACTATGCAGTGCAGCCGCTGTAAGACTTTTATACCACCATATTTCAGCATTTCTGGTCGAATATCATCTACTCCTGCTGCCTTTTCACATTTCAAGCCTTTGATGGCTTTTTCTACTTCAAGTATCGATATGTATTCCTGACTGTATGTCTGCTGAGTTTTTTTTACCACTGTGCTATCACTGCTTGTTTCATTTAGCAATTTTTCAAAGTAATTACTCCATACTTCAAGGATATCTTTTTCTCCCGTTTTTATCTCACCTTTGCCATCTCTAATTCCTTTTACAGCACTCTTTCCTCCATTTCTAAACTTCTTCAACAACCTCCAGAATATTTTGCCCCCTTCTTGATATTTATTTTTATGTTCTTGCCAGCAAGAACATAGATTTAATTTCAAAAGTAGGATAATTGTTAAAGCAATCTCTGGCATTATAATGTCATTCCTGATCTATTCAGGATGTGCTGAGTTCCATGAATTTTTTTCCTCCATTGGGTTCTGGCCTGTACCAGCCTTTTCATCTTTTGAAATAAGATCAGACCTGATGAAGTTTTCACTGTCTTCTTTTTGGTCTAATCCTGAGGAGGAGGATGTAGGGAGTCTTTCTTGGCACATCCTGGCTATGTATCCAAATCACTGTAACCGTCTTTTGTGTAGCCTACTTAAGATATTAGCTGTGTATCCCAACTCTTCTATTAATTTATCATTTGTCTTTTTTGAGTCCATATTTTTGCACAATTGATTTCTCCCTTAAGCACTTTGATTTGAAACCTTTTAATCTGTCTTCTTCTTGTTGTTTGCCAGTGATCTAGCTCTCTGCTTCATACAGCACCACCAGAAAGTTCAAGAGTTTAGGCTATATCTCATTTTTTTGTTCTCCATATTTTGTTTAACTTGTTTGTTGAATACCATCCTATAGTTTTCTTGTAACTTAGATCTTCAGTATTAATGATCTGAGATAATTGATGCCATATTATTATGTATATGCCATATATGCCATATTATTTGCTGCAGATAATATTTAGATTAGAAATCATTGATTTTAAGTTCTCTAAATTATCAGCTTGTACAGCAAATACATTTTAAAAATGGCTGGGCTGGAGGAGTCTTCAATTGGAATTAAAATTGGTGGAAGAAATATTAATAATTTGAGGAATGCAGATGATATCACCTTGCTAGCAGAATGCAAAGAATATTTGGAAGAGCTTATTATGTTAAAGAAGAAATTGCTAAATATGACCTTAAACTTAACATCAAAAAGACAAAAGTTATGGCAACATGTGAACTTAACAATTTTGAAGTAGATGGGGAGAAAATTGAAGTAGTGAACAATTTTTGCTCCTAGTATCCTAAATTGATAAAGATGGGTATTGTACTGAAGAAGTTAAAAGATTATTACTTGGAAGGAAAGCAATGACAACTTTAATAAGATCTTGAAAGCAATGGTATTCCATGTGGTACTGTATGGATATGAAAGTTGGACTCTGAGAAAGAGTGAAAGAAGGAAGATAGAAGCATTTGAATTATGGGTTTGGGGACACTTACTAAGAATACCATGGATTGCAAAGCAAACCAATAAATCAGTAATAGACAGAATAAAGCTAGATTGCTCCCTCAAAGCTATGATCATCAAGCAAAAAATTGTCATACTTTGGACATATTATGCAAGTAAATGAGTCTGGAGAAGATGATGATGCTTGCTAAAGTTGATGGAAGCAGGAGAAGAGAAAGACAAAGAATTAGATGAATGAATGAAGTTAAAGTAGCAACTGGAAATTCTGACAGATATGGCCAGGGACAGATCTGAATGTGGAGCGTATATTCATAGAATCACCAGGAGTCGAAAGCGACTTGATGGAACATAACAATAACAAAAAATTATCAGCTGTCAGAACAACAACATCTGCATATTTTAAATATGTTATTTTTGTTCCATTGACAATTATTCCTAGGCAACTCTCCAAGGATTCTCCAACCACTTCTTGCAAAAACTCTGCATGACTCTCCTCTGGGATGGAATTTTTACTTCTTTCAGTATTCCTGAATTTTATTATTGTCTATGTGTCTTCATAGCATTTTCTGATTATATTAACTAAATATGGTTTCAGTCCTTTTTTATGCAGTATTTGCATCATATAGTTTCTGTCTACTGAATCAAAGGCTTGCTTGTAGTACATGAAATAACTTTGTGTGTGCGTGTGTGTATGTGTGTGTTTTTCTTGAGTCAAATCTAGCTTCTATAGAATGAAGATTGTATCACTGGTTTTATCTCCATTTTTATGTATTGGGACAATTTTACTTAGTCTCCAATCATCAAGAATTCCTCTTTTTCCAAAGTTAGGTCATGTAAACAGTTCAAATATTGTATAATCTCTCCTCCCACTGACATTCTTCTTTAAGGATGTTGTCCAGCTCAGATGCCTTTTCATTCTTCGTTTATTTTAATGCCATGATAATTTCTTCTAGAATTTTGGTTTGGTTTCTGTGAATTTGCATGGTATAATGAGTCTGGTGGGAGATACTCTTATTTTTGAGTAATTGCAATTTGTCCAGATTCTTTCTATTTTTGTTAGGTTTCCTGTCATCTTGTCTCCATTAAGCATAGTGATGGAGTGAGAGGAGCAGTTCTCTGGAATTTGGTTAATTATTTTGTACAAAGTTCTGGTGTCATTTAATGTATCTTTGCATTCTGCTTGTTCATTCAGCTACTGAGTTTCCTTTCCTGCATTTTCTCCCTACTTGCTTCTTGAATAAATTATAAGAGATTCTATTTTCAGGGATGTTTTTTATTGATAATTTGTTTTTCATTTCTCTGACTCTTCTTCTTCTCTACTAGTTTTAAAATATCTCCTGCCATCCATTCATTGTTAATATTTTTGGAATAACTTAGGATCCTTGCTGCTGTGTCCAGCAATTTTTCTTTACTTCAATTCCAGCAATTTCCTAAGTCTTCTTCTCTTATTGCTCTAAGTTTCCCTGTAATCATTTTTTCATATTGCTGCTTGTATACTGGATTTTTAAGTGTCTTTATGTCTATTATTTTTGCTTTGAAGACTTTTTGCTTGGCAAATTTGATGTTTATTTTGGCCACAAGGAGTTCATAGTCTATATCCATGTCTATTTTCTTGAGGGCTTTAAAACATTTTGAAAAGAGTTTTTCCATCTTTCATTAATTAACATATAGTCTATTAGTTCTTGATTTTTCCATTAGATGATGTCCAGGTGTATTTGTGGCTTTTCCTGTGGTATATATGCTAACCACTCGACCAGCCAGGCTGGCTCGCCTGGCTGGTCGAGTGGTAAACATATCCGCTCTCCAGCCAAAAGGCTGCTGGTTCGAATCTAGCCGTGGGCATGGATGTTTGTGATTGTCTGTGGAAATACTAGTGGTGGTAGTGGGTGGTAGATGCCGTTGGTGTGGTTGCGGTTAGTTATAGTTGGTAGATTGAGTGGTGGAGACAGAGTTGTAGAGTAGGTGCCCTCTCTTGATGAGTCTTTGGACTCCCTGGAGATTTCAAGTAATAATAATAATAATATTAATATTGCATTAATGATAAATAGGCCATTTAATTTACAGAAATTGATTAGCATTTCTGCATAAGGTTCTGAAAATAATCCAACTGTTGCATTACAATCTCCTAAGATTATCAAGATATCTCTCTGGTTTATAATCGTGCAGTTTTAAAAATTCTGTATATTCTTCTTCTACCTCATGAGAATAGTCTGGTGCATAAACTTGGACAATTTTAATGTCAAGATTCTTTATTATTGATTTAATTTTGGTGGATAGGTTTCTTGAAGAGATCAGTGATGGTGTTTATGAGATGTTTCCTGATTATAATTACTTACGGAATAAATAATTATAATCAGGAAAACATAATACTTACAACAATTAATGCCTGTAATGCACTCTCCAGAATGCATAAACTTTACACTTGGCAATATGGAACTAGTATTCGTTGTTATTTGCCAATACTGCATGACAAATCTGTTCAAAGCACTCTGCAGAGATTCGATATTGGCTACATTCACTTATCACTCTTCCTAACTTAGCTGCATCAGTAAATCGCACTATCACATTCAAGATCCTTTCCAGTGTTATTAATATACATGTTAAATGACAATGGTCCAAGTACAGAATGCTAGTACACTACTGATCATCCTTCCTCCTCATAGACTTAGCACCACAATACATCACTTTCTTATATGTCAGTCAGCTACTTTCCAATCCATGTCACAATTTTATTTTGCAGATCCATTCCTTTGTATAACAGCCTCCAGTGTGGAATCCTGTCAAACGCCTTGTCCAAATCTGGAGGTATCGTGATATTTCCATTCCCTTATCCTACTCTCGCTTTATTATAGAACATGAGCAGATTGCTTAAAAAAGATCCGCATTTAAGAAACCATGCTGCTTTCTGTAGCGGATCCTAGAGTTGTCTACTAACTTTTCCATATAATTCCTGACCATTCTTGGTCTGTAATTTGTTGCAATCTTGCTTTCCTTCACCTCATTAGGAATCTTGCATGTTAAAACTCATGTCAAACATCAGTCCATGGGTATATCTGGCTGTTTTGCACATTCCCTCAGCACCTGTGCTGATATCCCATCCAGTCTAACTGTGTTTGTTGATTCAAGCTCTTATAATAGCTTTAATACCTCTAACTCATTTATTTACACCTATTCTTTCATGCATTTCTTCTCTGGCATCTAGATAGCTAATATCTGTCTGGAATATATACTGCTTGGAAAGATGTTAATGGACACCATAGTTTCAGCAACAAATGGCCATGGCACCCACCTTAATAAGATATAAGGACCTCCTTTTGCTTCAGTGACTGCAGCAATCCCTTGGGGCATTGTTTCCACAAGCATATGATAGCAATTAATGGGAATTTTGGATTCTTTTTTCCTGTAGGCACATAATGAGGTCCTGGACCGTTGTGGAATGGAAATCTCTTGAACTCACTCGAAGCTCCAGTTCATCCCACAGATGTTCTATAGGTTTGATATCAGGGCTCTGTGGAGGCTAGTCAAATGTGATGTCATCATCAAATTCCTGATATATACCCTCAAGGGGGTGTATACAAGATATGATAGCACTACATGAGCAATTACATCATTACTAACTTCCTATCTACAATTTTCCTCCAAATCAGTCTGTTACCTATCAGGACTCCAACATTATCAGATCTTATATTTCTATCTTCTAAGGCACTTTTTACTGTATCAATCCACCTATAACTTGGTCTTCCTCTAGGTCGTTTTCCTGCCAACCTATCAGAGAACACTTGTTTTGCTAATCTTTCCTCTCCCATTCTGTTTAAGTGACCATACACCTGAGATTAGCTCTGCTAATGCATTCCTGGATGCTGACAATGTCAAGTTCTTTCCTAATATCCTTGTTTTTAATATGATATTGCCATTGATGCCATCTTCATGCCTCAGTACTCTCATATCTGCAGTCTCTAGCCTTTGGTCAAGTATTTTACTTATGACCTAGCTCTCAGATCCATAAGTTAAAATTGGCTTGAATACCGTCTTGTATTACAGCTAATTTAGTGTTTTGGCTAATTTCTATCTTATTCCAGATAAATTTATTCAGTTGACTTCCTATCATACCAGCTTTGTTGATTATGTTGTCAATTTCCATATTTAATTTACTATCTTCACTAAAAATCATATCTAAGTAGCTGAAATGTTTTACTTGTTCTACAGGTTCTCCATTCACAATGCAGTTGATATTTTCAATACTTCTGTTTTCATTGTCTTTGTCTTGCTATTGCTGACGTTCATACCAGATCTATTACATTAGTTATTCAATTTAGTCAAGAAATCTTGCAGACTTGTAGCGGATTTATTTAGAAGTATAACATCATCTGCATAGAGTAAAGTGCTGAGATTAACATCTCCAATATTCATATATCAGGTTTAATACCACTTTCCTTCATAGTTTGATCCATATAGATAATGAATAACTGAGGGGTAATGTACATCCTTGTCTGACACAAGATTTAACATTAAACCACCTTCCTGTACTTTCTTCAATTCTAACTGCTTTACAACTCAAATAAAGACTAAGTATTGCTTGATATAATGTCCCATTGACAACATATAACTGTAGCGTTTTGAATAGCTTCTCTCTTGGCACCTTGTCATATGCCTTTTCCAGATCGACAAAACTTAAATACAGATCTTTGTTATATTACCATGATTTCTCAACTATCTGTTATAAAGTGAAAATCTGATCCTGACAACCTCTATTTGGCCTGAATCCAGCTTGTTCTTCGCCAAGCTTGTCTTCCAGAGTCCTTCTCAACCATTTCTCAAGTATACTTGCATATATCTTACCAGGAACACTCAGTAGAGAAATACTTCTGTAATTCTCACATTCAGTTTTATTTCCCTTTTAATATATGGGTACTATGAGAGCTCTCCTCCAATCATCTGGAATTCATCCCTCTGTCCATGCCTTTTGAACTATGCAGTGCAGTCACCATAAGACTTTTATACTTCCATACTCGAGCATTTCTGGTCAAATATCATCTACTCCTGCTGCCCTTTCCACAACGTTTAGCAATTTTTCAAAGTAATTATTCCATTCTTCAAGGATATCTTTTTCTCCTGTTTTCGTGTCACCTTTATCATCTCTAATTCCTTTTACAGCACTCTTTCCTCCATTTCTGAGCTTCTTCAACAACCTCCAGAGTATCTTGCCACCTTCTTGATATTTATTTTCTATGTTTTTACCAAAGTCCCATTATGACGTTTCTTTAGCTAGTTTTACATGGTGTTTACCTTTCTTACATTTGTCTCTGTAATCTCTAAGAGCACACGCTGACTTATTTGACAGGAACTTTTGATGTGCTTTCTTCTTTTCTTTCACTGCCTCCTTTTCTTCCTGTGTCCACCATGGAGTTCTAGTTTTTCTATCCTTGCAGACAACCTCACCATATGCCTCTCTGGATGAGTCAGTCAGTGTTTTCTTCAAGGCTTGCCACTGAATCTCCAATGTTTGGTTGCTGTTCTCAGACTTTCATTTTTTCTTCAATCATGTTTGTTTGTGTATTTTAGTCTACAGTTCACATCTGAATGCTGCTCAACTTTAATTCACTTTAAAACTTTCTTACATGTTCTTCTTTTAAATATATGAAATTCAGTTTTATCCTGCTCAAGACTAAATGGTGATCACTTTCAATTTCAAATCCTCTGTACATTCTGGTGTCCTGCACCAAAGAGAAAACATCATTATTAACAATAGCATCGTCAATGAGACTTTTCTTATTCCTTGCCTCTTCTCTCCATGTGAATTTGTGCACATTTTTATGTTGGAACATTGGATTAGTAATAACCAGTCCATGTCCTGAGCAGAAATTCAACAGGTATTTGCCATTATTATTAGCTTTGCTCTTTTCTCCACATTTTTCTATGTCTGATAATCATTTCCTACTCTGCTATTTAGATCACCAACAAGGACTAAACTTTTCTTTTTTCATTGTGTCAGTTGCTTTTTCTAAAGCCTCAAAAAATTCCTCCACTTATCCTTATTAAAACCTTATGTGGGACCATAGGCACAAATAAGTCTCATTGTCCAATTCCCCATTCTGATATTTGCCCACATCACTCTACTTGAGACTGCCTGCCATTCAAGAAGATTAGCCTCGTATTTTGTGTTGAATACTATGGCTACTCCTTCTTTTCCTGGATTGTCATTGCCTGAATATAACATTTTGTATTTAATGCTCAGAAAGATCTCACCAGTTTTGCCTTTTTTTTTTGTTTCAGTCACCCCTATTATGTCGATCTGTTTTCCGAGGAGCTAGCTGAGGAATTCCTTATGCAATTCTCAGCTAGCTCCATTTCTTTGCCATTCAGGCTTCTTATGTTGATAGTACCGATCTTTAACTCTGGTGATGTTGAGTTAGAGATGGGTTTGGGGATTTGTTCCAGTAGCTGGCTTTCTGTTGTTTGTCCTGGTTCTCTGGTGAAAACAATGGGGGCCTTGTTTAACCTGGCGACGCCCCAGCCAGCATGAAATTCTGTCATGTTGTACCATCATTCTATATTTTGGTTTAAGCCAATAAGAATACAATTTTGTATGTTAAATCACAAACTGCCAACCCATCCTCGTTCGTTCAGTATCCAGGTAGATACCTAACAGGGTGCACCACGAGAAGGTGAGGATTAGGTCAGAAGCCTGGGTCGGTTCTCCGCATTCCTTTAAAGGCTAGTGGAGGTCTCCTCTCAGTTATATAGCTTCGACCCTTAAGCACCATTTGATGACATTCGTTTCCATAAACCATGCAGTATATCAGTAGCCTTATGACAGTGCATTGTCTTGCTGAAAGAGACAATGGTCCATAGAAACGCCACATAGTAGGAAGCATTGCATTCTCCAGAATGGTCATGGCACCACAAACAGGGTTCCAAGGCCAAACCAGGAAAATCAGGACCATACCATCACACTGCCACCTTTGAATTTCATAGTTGGGGTTAGGCACTTTGGTAAGAGACATTATCCACACCTGTCCATCTACTTGGTAGAGGATGTAGTGTGATTTGTTGCACCATAACACAGCTTTCCAAGCTTCCACATCCCAGTGTACATGCTCTTTATACCACTGAAGATGACGACACTGCATGCTGGTTTGAGTAATCTGGGGTTTGCATATTGCGGTCCTACCATGTAAATGTTGTAAATGTTGTGAATCTCAGTTCTGAATGTTTTTGTGCAGATTCATGTTCCACTCAATGCATGGAACTCTTCATTCAATGTATCGGCTGACGATTGGCAGCTTTTACATATTAATTCATAGCACCCTGCGCTTTGAAACTGAAGTCAAACACCAGTCTATGGGTATGTCTGACTGTTTTGCACATTCCCTCAGCACCTGTACTGATATTCCATCCAGTCTTACTGCATCATTTGAATCAAGTTCTTGTAATAGCTTTAATGCCTCTAACTCATTTACACTCTCTCCCCTGCACTTCCATCTCAGTATAGTATCACTGATTGTTGACCTGGGATGACCCATTTTGTCAACAGTTTGTCAAACAGATTGCCTGCAACATGACATCCTATCACAATGCCTCTTTCAAACTCCTTCAGTTCCCTTCTCACAGCCATTTCACCCAGAGATTTGGGAGCATCATATTCCTCCAATTTATACTGGCTACAAACACGGCTCATTACATGGCACGGTGCACCTTTCCCATGGGTTGGGGGGGGGGGTCCATTGACTTCTTTCTAAGCATGTATACCTTATTAAGTAATCACTTAATAGCTTTCCTGTTTCACATATATTTGAAAATTTTTACCGTTCACACTTACTAAGGTTATTCTTCCATGATCATTCTTTTTTCACTTGCTATGTGTGAATAAAATTCTGGATTTCCTTTGGCTTATTTCTTTTCATAATCTGATTTCACTGTCCTCAACATAGCCATCTGTCTTAGCTTGCCATTTATAGCATTTAGTAATCTCGTCATTACTCTTGTTGCAATATCAGATCCATCATATTTGCTTATGCAGTCTCTTGTTTTAAAGTGTTATTTATCCATTTAATTAACCATGCAGTTAATTCTCCTGACTGTGGAAATTCAGTCACATATAGCTTTTTTTAGGCACTCTAATTTTGTCTAATTCCCATGCACTGTTGTTCCTTTACCACACAGTTTCTCATGCCAAGCCACCTTCATAGTTTCTTATAATGATTTGCTTTGTAGTTTTTCATACACCCTTCTTAGTCAAACTTTTACATACGTTGTCACCTTCTAAGTTAAAACTGCATGAATTACTCACTCCACTCGTTCTATTTGCTTACTTCTATATTGCTTCGGTCACGTCACTAATCTTCTCATCCTTGAGACATACCTTTATTGCTTGCTTTTCCAGTATGCTTGTAATCATGAAAATGCTATATATCACCATATCCGTCCGCACAGTTAGCTATGCGCTTCGCAACCATATGCCTGGGGAAGGAGTGTCCTAGGTTTGATTCCCGTCAGTGACGTGAGGAGCTGAAGGATCTTCCTCAGCCATAGCCAAGTTAGCCAGTCTTGGGCATGGACAGCAGGGTTTTTTCCCCAGTTTATTCTGGGGTTTTTCATCCTGCAAACTGGCCTTGAGAACTCAACACTACAGGCCATAGGATACACCGGGGCATAAGGCTGACTACCTTATCCTGTAAACGGAGTGGGGTCCGATGATCAGTGGACCCTCAACACCGCAAGGTAAAAGAGGGTATAAGGAAGATGAGATGAGATCACCATATCCTCTTTCATCTCTGTCTGTTTTCTTAATCCTTCTTCTTCTTCGTATGTTTTGTCTCCTTTCCTATTTGCTATGTACCTTTCTAGTCTCTCCAACTTTTGTGTTGTATTGTGCTGCACTTCTTGAAACCTCAAAATTTCCAGCATCATACTGAACTCTTCTTCCCCCCTTCCTCCGTTTCATTCATATTTCCTTTCTCGTGCTCTTTAACTTTTGTCTTTGCTGTTGCCATCTTGAATTTCATACTATTGCCAACTTAAATTTCAAATCTAAGACAAATTCAGAAGGAGCAACTCCGTCTGAATTTCTGTCATGTTCAACATTTCATGCTCTCACTCTGCTAATTATTACACATTCTGGCATATTCTAGAAAACCATTATCTTTTATTCCCTATAAGCTGTTTACATCTGCCAATGTGTACATGTATACTTTCCTCACATGCTATGTTGAGGGAAATATTTTTCAATCAAACTCCAACAAAGGGCTCTCCATCTCCGTTATTATCTTTCTCTCACACACACACTTTATCAATATGTATAAAGTATATTATAATGAACTGTGCACATAGTTAAAATATATTCAAAGTAATTAGTAATTAATTAAAGCACTATTACAATGCTAAACATTAAAACAACAGCAGAAAAAAAGAAACTGCTTGTTGCAAACAGTGCTGACTCCTGTTGTACTATATATGATACTCGAAATATTGGCAACATATCTAAACTATACAAACACAATTTTTGAACTAGTATTGATATTATTTTAACAAAAATAAGCTTATCTTTTCAGAGCACTCTTCACAATGATCTCAGTATGCCATCTAGCATCAGTATTCTCGTTATAGTTTTATTGAGCTAAAGTTGTCAGCTGACATTGAGAAAAATGGAGTATTATTACTATTATTACTGGCAACTCCAGGGAGTCATTAGACTCATCGAGGGAGGCCTCAAATCATATTCATCAGAACTATTCAATATTCATACAGTATCTATCATACCTCGCCTTAAACTCATTCACTGTCATAGCATCCACCACAGACTCAGGGAGCGCATTCCACTCATTCACTACTCTAAAAGTAAAGAACCAAGCTCTAACACCTTTACTAACTACACTTTTGCCCAGTTTCCATGGATGTCCCCTAGTCCTCCCACAACCATCCCTGTTCTCAAAAATATCTTCTGAATTAATTTTATAGAAACCCTTCAGTAATTTGAATGTCTCAATCATATCTCCCCTCCTCCGCCTATCAACCAATTTTTGCAACCCACAAATCCTCAACCTGTTCTCATAAGATTCATTCCACAGACCCGCTATCATCTTGGTCACTCGCCTCTGGATCCTCTCAACCTTCTCCCCATCAAGAAGAAACCTAGGTGACCAAATCTGGGCACAGTAGTCGAGATGGGGTCTTATCAAGGCTCGATACAGAGGAACAATAACCTTGTCTCTGCTTGTCAACGTATTCTTCAGCAACCATGTGATTTGATGAGCTGATTTGGCCACTTTTGCAATGTGTCCCCTAAATTTCAATTCCTTATCCACCAACACTCCTAAATCTCGTGCCTCATCAATTTCTTGGAGCACAGTTCCACCAATGCAGTAAACTGCCGCCAATCTTTTTACCCCAAAATGCATAACCTTACATTTTGCCACATTAAATTGACATCCATTGTCCTTAGCCCAGACCTCCAATCTATCCAAATCATCCTGCAAAATTTTGACGTCATCTGCATTCACTATTGCCCTACCCAACTTCGCATCATCCACAAACAAATGAACTGTTCCTCTCAGATCCTTTCCTATATCATTAATGAACAAATTAAACAGCAGTGGTCCAAGAACAGATCCTTGTGGCACACCACTAGTCACAGGCCATCTTGTGGATTCTACTCCTGAGTAAACCACTCTCTGATATCTCTCCGTTAACCACCCTCCTATCCATCTCACCAACCCTATGTCCATCCCTATATGCTGCAATTTACTGATTAGAATTCCATGTGGTATCCTGTCAAAGGCCTTAGCAAGGTCCAGTAGAATCACTATACACCCATTACCCTTATCCAGTTCAGCCGTCACTGTGTTATAATACGTGAGCAAGTTACTGAGGCATGACCTATCCTTCACAAAACCATGCTGTCCCCGATACAGTATCCCATTTTCTTCTATCTAATCTTGTATTTTCCTCTTGACTATTTTCTCTAAGACCTTGCTATTCCTGTTATGCTGATTGGCCGGTAATTTTCAACAGCAGCCTTGGAACCACCTTTGTGCAGCAGAACTATTTTCCCCTCTTTCCACCCCCTTGGGACTGACCCAGACCCAAGGCTCAAATTAACAAAATGGTCAAGGGCACTGACAATTCTTTATCCGCTTCACGTACGACACGAGCTGGTATACCATCCAATACCACAGATGTATTGACATTGAGGTTCTGTAATAGACTAGTTACCTCTACTTCATTCATCACAATTCCAGTATAAGCTGTTGGTTCTTCCATTCCTGCATAGTCACCACCTGGATGATATACTCTTGCAAAGTGCTCGCTCAGTAATTCCACTATATCGACTGATTCGGTTACCTCCCTACCCTCAGCATTTTTTAAGATCATTCTACCATGAACATTTTCCATTTTACTTGCAACATATTGAAAAAACAGTTTGGGATTCTCTTTAGCCTGCATGGCCGATTTTCTTTCGTAATCTGCTTTTGCTTTTCTTACCACCCTTGTTACCATCCTGGCCTGAACTTTATACTGTTCTTGCGCCTGATGGTCACCTTTCTCCTTAAATTCCCTCCACAATTGTTTCTTTTTTTGCAGCTCAAGCTTAATAGTGTTATTCATCCATTTAACCCCTACTTGATTTATTATTTGGACTCTTCGTATACAGTCAACCATTGCTTCCTGCAAACAGTTCTTAACCACCTCCTGTGCACTATCAACATCCAGCCCTTGCAG
Organism: Typopeltis vanoorti; assembly: GCF_054136105.1. Classification (NCBI taxonomy): domain Eukaryota; kingdom Metazoa; phylum Arthropoda; class Arachnida; order Uropygi; family Thelyphonidae; genus Typopeltis; species Typopeltis vanoorti. Next base: position 136,391,708 of record NC_143551.1, on the reverse strand, counting down.
TTTTACATGCCATGGCACTGAGCCAAGCACACACCTAAGCTTGCCATACTTACCAGCCTGGTAATTCCACATGTACCCTGTCTTAATTGTAAATTCCACTCCTTTAGCCACCTCCCAAGTCATGACCTTATGGTCACTCTCACCAATTGATGGCAACGTGGTCATGTTCGTTACAGCCACAGTCTCAGTTGCAATTACAAGGTCCAGCACTCTCTGCCCCCTGGTATTTTCCACTACATGTTGCCGTAGATAGTTGTCCCTTAATAACCACATAAAATCCAATTCCTTCTTCCCATGTGCCCTCTCCTCTTTCCAGACAATGTTACTATAATTGAAATCACCCATAATAATTACCCTCCTTCCACTCATTTCTTCTATTTGCCTATGCATACAATCCCCACCATCTATTCCATCACCTGTTCTATAGCAACACCCAATTGTATATTTTGTTCTGCTAGATTCTATCTCACACCAAACAGCCTCAAATGTGCTCTTTTCTCTATCCTGCAGTTCAACTTCTATACTCCTTGGCTGCAGCTCATCAGCTATCATCAATAACACTCCTCCTCCCCCTTTTATTCCCCCTGTCACTCCTGAACACGCTATACCCGTCACATTCAATCCCACTAGCGTTATCATCTTCTGTCAGCCATGTTTCACTAATACCAACAACCTGTGGCCTGGAAGTGCCAACCATGGCCAAAAACTCTTCCTTCTTGTTCCTAATACTCCTGGCATTAGTGTACATGAATTGCAGAAGCCCATTTGTCCTACCCCTACTTTGATGCCTTATACTAACTATCCCATTCTGATTAGTTGTCCTTCGTACTCGCTCGGGCATAATATACTCATTCATACACTCAACTGCCTCCCTAAAGTCTGCATATCTACCCCTCCCTCCCCTCTTAATAAATCTAGTTTCCCTGAGTCTGTACATCCACTTCCATATCATTCATCAACACTTTTTCAAGTCTCCGTACGCCAACTCCATTCAAATGTAACCCATCCATATTATATAAGTCCTTTCACCCATCGAACTCATTCCAGACATCCACAAATTCCACACCACTCTCCATTCATAACCCACGCATAAAGTCATTGGCAATTATGGCCCTCCTTCTAAACACTTCACTGTCATACTGCGGTAAGATACTCACCATCCTAACTCTTTCACTCTTCTCTTTTGCTACCTCAAATAATTCCCTCACATCCTCTATCATTTCCATTTTGTCCTCTTTCAAATCATTTGTTCCTGCCACGATTATCATCTCTTTCACCCTCTGTTTTTGCAGCCGAATAGATTCACTGATGTCCTTTATGTTCACACCCGGCTGGTACGACTTTGTTAAACTCTCAACTATTACACCTCTTAATAGCGAATCCCCCATACAGCACTCGCTCCTTCATTTTATTGACGTTTACGAACATTCTATTATTTGCCGTCACAGACTTTCGCCGGTTATTTGTCGGTACGTTCAGCACACATTTTTCCATACGCTCCAGTTGCCTTTTAGCTCTGTGTATCGCACCGTTCAAACGGACAATTTCACTACTCACATTTATCTCGCCATTTTCATTATCAATCAAATCATCCGTTCGTTCTGTATTTCTACCCTCGTTTACACTTTCAACGATGCTCTCACACCTATCTGGCACTACCACGCAATTCTCTAGCACACCGCCATTTTCTACATTCTGACTATCGTTAACGATATCACTCTCTCCACACGAAACATGCTTGAAATCCTCATTCTCTTTACACTTTCTGCACATATTAACTCCACTCTCACTTTCTAACCAGGCTCCCACCGCTCTTCGCAAGGCATACATCTCACAGACAGCACATTGCATAAATTCGTTTACATCAAAACTCTTAAACAAACATGGTGACCTGGCCACCATTTTTTTCTTTATCGGAAAAATCTTATCTTAAGATAAGATATTAATCTTATCTTAAAATTAATAATTAAAATAACAGAAAACATGCAAAAATTGCACAGACACACCAAGAAACAAAAAGCAAACAATACTTAAAATTCTAGTAAAATTTCTAATGTTAACACAAAATACTACTAATCTTTTCAGGAGCTCTCAACAAGCCGACGATGGCCAAAAACTGTATGTGTATGTAAGTATGTGGAAATGATTTTTGAAAAAGTATTCAACCATAAAAAAGAATAAATAAAAACATTCCTCAGTCACCATTGTACAAAGAACTATTGGTTCTTTGTGAACTAACGTGATTTTTTAAAGTTAGTGAAAGCACTAAGTCTTGTTAAGTCTGTAATAAAAATAGCCCACTCTTTTAAATAATGTGTACATTATCTTTTCCATTATTGGTATGGAAAGCATTTAATTTGCCAGCCTATGCAACATCTTTTCTCTATACTTTATTAAGCTGAGATTTTGGTGTTGTGAAGCAATCAGTCTGTAATTCACAGAATGCAATGTGCATTCTGCCATTTTTTTTTTCCTTTTTGTATTATTTACAGGTGTCCACTGATGCAAACAAGAGGTGAGAACTAATCTACTCTTCTGAAAGTAGCATCCACAGCTAGCTTGATATAACATAGGATACTATAATTAATATTAAAAATTCTCAGTACAGATGAACTAATCACAACCATATTGCATAATATAATGGTATTGTGATCTTTTCTTAAGATATAGAATTTCATGCCATTCCTTCATTTTATATATATATTAAGGAAACTAAAAATATTATTTTTAATATAAAATTCTTCATTTGAATCTAGGCACTTATATGGGATAGTACTAATGGGCAGTGTCTTCATAAACTGAAAACTGGTTCCCCTGTGTTGGATGTTATTCCTTTCACAATGAATCAAACTACTTTTCTTGGAACACTTACAGAGAAAACTTTCAGACTTTACAGGTGGGATAATGTATAAAGAAACTCATGAAAACTACAATGTATTTATTTCTCTCTATGACTTTGCTCAGCACTCGTCTGGTCCATAAACTGATGATCAAAATATTTTTAGTCTGATAATTGATGTAAATTTTGTAATCATGTTCAGTGATAAAAATAAAGTTTTTTTACTACTGTGTATAATTTGCAGTCTGCAACAATTCTTATTTCACCACAAAAGTAGGAAAACAGATATAATCTATGATATCATTGTGCGGCACACAAATTTGTAATATAATTACCCAGTAATTAATAAAGAAAGCCATACTTCTTCATTTTGATGACATAAATTACATAGAAATAGTGGATATTTAAGATCCAACATTATTTCAAATGATAAATTAAAGATGCCAAGAAATTATATTCTTGGTTTAATCCTTTATACAAGTCTAAGTAAACAAAGTTTGTGCATGAAGTCACTTCATGACTGGGCTATTTGCATATAGAGGCTAATGACTTCACATTAATTGCCTTAGTATCATATGTGCATAATGCTATGCATTATGGAAAAGGCCACTACCACATTCACGTACGTGTGAATGTGTTTGGAATCAGGAGTTTTGAAAGATTATTAATTCATACGAAACCTAACACAGAGATTCAGAGAAACTGAATTCTGATGGGATGAACGTGGAGAATCTGTATGTAAACGCAACAATGTTAGATAACTGTGTTAATGATGGGAATGGTTATTATTATGGAAATGATTATAAAGAGAGAATGATTCTGTGTTCATCCAGTTCAGACCTATCAAGAATGTGTAAAGATGTCTGCATAAGTAAGGGACTAGATAAGAACAGAGACATGCAAGTTTTCAAACGGTGTCAAGAGTATCAGAAACAGAGAAACAGTGTGTGTTGTGTTCATTAATATATTGGGACGACCTCGTATTGTAGGCAGTAGCGAGACCTGGCTATCAGAAGCATACTAACTGGTATCAAGTGCAAAGGGTACAGTATTTTTACAAAGGGCAGACAGGAGAGGACATTTTGCTAATTATATCAGATGACTTGAATCCAGTTAGAGTTGAGACCTATGACTGCGATACTATTAACAGTTTTGCATGTGGCAGTGAGTTTGAAGCCATATGGTGTGAGTTGGAGTCTAACAACATTAAATACATATTGGGTTACAGACCTGGTGGATCGGTTACTGGTGACGAGTAAATACGATGGGTGCAAAAAGAATAATCGTAATGGGGGACTTTAATTATTCGAACATCGATTGGGTAACTGTGAAATTGCGTGAGAAGAATGAAATTGAATTTTTTGAGTTGTTGCAAGACAGCTTCCTCAGGCAGCATGTGACTGAAGGAACTCATGGTCAAAGAGTGTTAGATCTGATTATAGTATCACAGTGGGTTTCAGGTAAAGGCATAACCATTCTGCTCTCAGCTAGTGACAGTGATCAAGCAGTACTTACTTAGGAAGTGGCAAAGTTTATAACGTTCCATTCAAAAGTGGTTACATGGTTAACTACAAAACAGGAAATTATGACCACCTAAGGAGCATGCTGGGTTCTCCGCCATGGTATCAGTTGTTAAATGGAAAAGATAACTGTGCCTGAGAAGTTATTAAAAAATACCTAAATGATCCGATATCAGAATGTGTCCCTAGAGTTTGAATAATAAATGGAGTAGGAGTGAAATAGATTTGCAATCTAATTAAGGAAGAGATTCATAGGAAAAAGATGATGTGGAAGGAATTCAGTGCATAAGGATAATGTTAGTTATGATAATTATAAGCAGCAGGCCAGAAGAGTCAAGTGTTGTATGGAAAACTAAGTCTGAGTATGAAAAGAAACTGGCTGTGCAAGTTAGAGACAACCAAAAGAATTCTATCTTTCTGCTGCAAGGAAAAAAAAAAAAAAAAAATGAATTTGAAAGAATAACTCTACTGAATGCAGATGGTGTGCAATGACTGATGCAGAAGTGATTGTTCAACTAATGAGTAGCCATTTTGCTAATAGCTATCAACCTGGTATATGCAATATTGAACTCGTCACTACCTCTTTAATGTATGAGGAAACTGTTGGATGAGGAGGAAGTACTAGAGCTGTTGCACAAACTGAATAAGAATTCTGCAATAGGAACTGATGTGATATCAGCATGGATGCTAAAAGAGTGTTCAGCTAAACTGGCTATATAATTTGAATCTCAGAACAGGGAAGATTCTGCAAGAGTGGAAAGAATGTATCGTAATCCCATTGCACAAGGCTGGTGCAAAGACGTATCCAACTATTGACCAATCAGTATCTCAGGGGTGGTGGTGAAAATTTTGAAAAGTTGGTAAGGGCTCGCATTCAGAAATGGGTTGATAGAGAATCTCTACTTTGCAATGAACAGCAGGGGTTTACTAATGGGAGGTGATGTTTTAGCAGCTTGCCCACATTCTATAATAATATTGCCATTGAACTAGACAAGGGGAATGGATACACTATAATACTTTTGGGTTTTGCTAAGGCTTTTGATAGAATACAGCATGGAAGACTGTTGCATAAATTGGAGAATATGGGATTGGATTATAAACTGTTAGCATGGATAAGAGGGTGGCTTACTGACAGATATCAAAAAGTGGTATATGGGGAGTGCATAAACAGGAAGATTCAAGGTTACCAGTGGTGTGCCTTAAGGATCAGTCCTTGGTCCAATGTCATTCAATCTGTACTTTAATAACATTGGAAAGGATTTGACATGTGACATACAACTATTTGCTGATGATGCAATGATAGGTAAAGTAATGAGGAGTGCTGTTGATATGCAATACTTGCAGTCACCATCCTCTTATTCATGCTAATAGTGAATAGTTTATAATCCAGTTTGCAACTTGCAGAATAATTTGAATTCTATCATACCTCTCCTTGAACCCATTAACAGACAAAGCACTTGCAACTGACTCTGGCAGCTCATTACACTCATTCACAACTCTACAAGCAAAAAATCCAGTACTCACACTCCTACTAACCACACATTTAATCAACTGCCAGCGATGATCTCTTGTTCTAATCCCTCTAGCCGAGTGCTGAGATATGTCCTCTGCATCTATATGTTTCTATCATATCCCCTCTTTTTTCCTGTCAACCAACTTCTACAAACCCTCTCAATCTATCTTCATAGGGAACATTCCACAGACCACTCACCATCTTGGTCACTCCCTACTGAATCTTCTCTACCGCTTCCTTATCCCCAGGAGACCAGACCTAAACACAGTAATCCAGATGTGGACCTGTCCAAGCCTTATAAAGAGGAATAACAACTTCCTTATCTCTATTTGTGTGTTCTTCAAGATTCAAGTAATCTTGCAGGCTACCTTAACAATATGTCTTCTAAACTTTGTGTATCACCACACCTAAATCTCTAGCATCATCTATTTCTTGGAGTACAGTTCCATCAATGTGATACACAGCATGTAATCTTTGTATCCCAAAATGCATAAGTTTACATTTTTCCACATGCAACTGATGTCCATTTTCTTTTCCCCATACTTACATCCTATTTAAGTTGTCCAGCAAGCTCTCCAGATCGTTTTGATTAATTATTTTTGTACCTATTTCGCATCATCAGCAAGCAACTGAATATTTCATTTCAGGTTATTTCCTATATCATTTAAGTTCAAATTAAACAGAAGTGGTCCCAGCCCTGAACCTTTCAGCATGCTACTAGTCACCTGTTTTTTTTGCCTTGATTTTGGCCCTCCATACATATACATATATATATACCACCTTGATATCTGTCCAGCAGCCACCCTCTTATGGTGAGAATATATTGTTGGAAGTAGAGGAAATAAGAGATCTGGGGGTGATAGTGGATAAGGATCTAAAATTTAGGGGACACATCACCAAATTTGTGAAGTCAACACAAAGGCTTCTGGGAATGATGTGGAGGACACTGACATGTAGAAGTAGGGAGATTCTTGTTCCGTTGTATAAGGCTTTGATTAGGCCACACATGGACTATTGTGCCCAGATTTGGTCACCGGGTTTTCAGAAGGATGAAGAGATGTTGGAAAGGGTCCAAAGGAGACTGACTAAGGTAGTTTCTGACCTCTGGAATGTAAAGATGAGGAAAGATTGAGAAGATGTAATTTGCAGAGTCTGGTGGACAGGAGGAAGAGGGGAGATATGATAGAAACCTACAAGTTGGTAAGGGGTTGTTATAGGATCAATGCTGGAGAAGTTTTACAGAGAATAGTGGGAGATCAGGGGAGAACCAGAGGTCATCCCTGGAAACTGTATAAAGAGGGTGCGAGTAGAGCAGTGAGAGGCAGGTTTTTTTCGTGCAGTTGTGAATGATTGGAATGCCTTGCCTGAGAATGTGGTGTCTGCAAAGAGTTTGAATGTGTTTAAAACATAGTATGATGAGCTGTGGGTGTGATAAAAGGGCCTCCCAGATGAGTCTGACTCCATGAGGTCTTGGGGTGGTAATAATAATAATACTCAGTGTCATATCCATCCCCATTTATTCTAATTTGCATAAGAGTTCTATGTAGTATTCTGTCAAATGCCTTCGCAAAATTCGACAGAAATCTTTGCGATAATAATTACAGAATGGCTGTAATTAAACAAGATTTCTATTGTATTTCATGAAACAAGAAAGAAAGAAAAAAAAAAGGCGAATAATCTTGCAATTTACTTTTAATCATGTTTAAAAAACAGAATTCTTGTTTTCTTTTACGTTTAATCAAAAAATAGTTAAAAGCGCATTTTTTAAAAAACAGAAATCAGAATTCTTGTTTTCTTTTACGTTTAATCAAAAAATAGTTAAAAGCGCATTTATCACAAAGAGGTGCTGAATAATATCCAAATTCTTAAAAAAAAAAAAAAAAAAAAAAAAGCATTAAGAAATAAAATAATTATTTGTGTTTGGTATGGCATAATATAACCACTGCTCGGAAAGAAGTCAACAGACACTCATATTGTGAAGAACAAAAATTTTTGGCACCCACCTTAATAAGGTGTAGGACCTCTTTCGCTGTGATGACTGCAGCAATCCTATGGGCATACTTTCCATAAATGTACAATAGCAGTCAGTGGGAATTTTGGAACATTCTTCCTGTAGCCATGTAATGAGGTCCTGGACTGTTGTGTGGTGGATGTCCTTTGACCTCACCACTCCAGTTCATCCTACAATAGGGTTGAGATAATGACTCTGTGGCAGTCAGTGAAGTGTGGTGACGTTCATATCCACAAACCACACTGTTAGATAAGTCACCAGCCTTATCATGTCAACTTTCATAGTTGGAGGTTACACACTCTAGTAAGAAACATTCATCAGGTATCCACCACACCCGTCCATCTGCTTGGCAAAGGGTGTAGTGATTTATCTCTCCATAACACAGCTTTCCAAGCTTCCACGTCTCTTTGTGCACATACTCTTTGCACCACTGAAGACGACACTGTATGGGTTTGGGTAATGTTGGGTTTGTAAATTGCGGTCCTACCATGGAAATCCATGTTGTGAATCTCGGTGCCGAATGTTTTTTTTTTTTTTTGCAGATTCGTGTTCTGGTCGATGCTCGAACTCCAAAGTCAAAGTGTCATCCGAGGACTGGCTTTTACATATTATCCTTAGTAGCATCCTAGTCACGTTCTGTGAGTGTGATGGGTTACCCACTGCAGGTAGCACTTGCGATTATTTCCCTGGGCTTTCATCTCAGTATGGCTTCACTGATTGTTGACTGGGATGGCCCAATTTGCCGAACTGGTAAATTTGCAGCATGGCATCCTGATACAATGTCTCTTTCCAACTCCGACATATTCATATGTAGTATAATACCATCAAACACAAGTTCACGGTCATTTTGTCATTGTAAAATCACCAATAAAACACAATGCAATTAAGCACGACTTATGACCTTAACCGATCTAACAAGCAAAGCATTTTGTTATCTGAAGTACGTCATCATCCGACTTATACTAACAGCTCTGGTATCACTTCTTAATTACTGATTCATTCAGTTTAGGGTTTCTCTATCGCATTTCTGAAGAGGAATTTCTAGTGTTTTGTTCATTTGGCATTCGTAGTGACAAAGTGGATTGTTAACTTCGTTGGTCGATTTTTTAAAGTAATAGAAGATTGCAGCTTATTAATATTTCATTCGTAAACCAAAGATCTCGAAGAAAGCCAATAACTGCTAACTTGTCCTGTTTTATTAACCAGACGAAGTCCGCAACACTGCGTACAAAATTGCTTCTTTTTCAGTAATGAATGCTTTTGTTTTCAGATAACTAAGGGATTATGAAAATCAGAAATGTTAAAGCAATTAGTATGTTTTATACTAATTGCTTTAACATTGTTTTCATTTCCTTGTACACATTAAATTAACAATTTAATGTGTACAAGGAAATGAAAAGGAGAATAAATCAATATTGTACATATTTATAAGCATACTAGAAATGTAATTTAATATGTCAACGGGAAAATAATGATTGTGGGAGCTTCGTTTATGTGACACAACACATTCACGGAACTCAGAATAGCACTCACTTATTTCTTTGTATTTGTAAGAATATAATTTGACTGAGTAATTGGTTCAAAACCATCGATAAATTAATAGAAGTTATCAGTTATTCTTTAAAATTCTGAAGACAAAATATTTTATGAATTAATTAGTGACGAAATTCGCTGTTTACGATATGGTTGGTATTATAGCCGAAGGAACGAAGGCAATGAGATCAGTACGTGGTTGGTTATTCACATTTGACATCCATCGGCGCCGTATGGCTACTTATGCACAACACCATAGGTGTTCGGAAGTGAACTCCTTGCAGTCGTTAGGTCTTAGATGCTGTTCCACACTGATTTAATAAGACAAACATCCACGGCCGTGGTGGGATTCGAACCCACAGCTTATTAGAAAGCAGACGCATATACAATTGGTCAAACAGGCTGCAGACCAAGGTGTTATGTCTGTTAATTGCGTATGTTCTAGTGGTCGATTTGTCTGTTTTGCGGGTGGGGAAAAGATGAAATATCTGGATTACCACGTTGCGCCTTTCCTATGAGATCAATAACCTAATCTAATACTAAAGGCTGGGTACACTATAAAGATTGCTTTTCGTCGTGGCATTGATGGCCAGCAGAGACTTGACAGTGAAACAAGCAAAAGCCAATGATACTCGAATTATTCCTGCATCATTATAAAAGGATTTCGGATCCAAATCAAGATCTGTGATGAAAATGTATTTGGAAAACACATGCTCTATTGATTTTGTTGTAAGACATTCTTCTTTTGAATGTGATTCTGCTTTTTCAGAACCTTCTTCTCTTTGAACAACTTTCTTTTATTTAAAAAAAAAAGTTAAAAACCTCGAAGCAAAAACTATAACATACGATATTATGCATGACTGAAACACTGAAATGTTCTGATTAAATGGAGATTCAGTCAAGTCATTTAAATAACCCAATTCAACAAGTTATATTGTATTGGCTAAAACTTAAGTTGTATTGGCTAAAACTAAAACGAGGATGTTTCATATTCCACTTTCACCGATAAATGGCCTCTTCCCCCCCCCTTTCATTAATGAAAATTGCGAAATCCTTTCTAATATAAGTTTCTTATTAATCTTTGGAGAAAACAATCATATTTCCAACCCTTTAGGACCATCATTACCGTTATGCATCTTTTGCCAGTTGGAATGAACCAAGTTATTGTTCTTCTATGGAATCTCCATTAAAATTACGTTAAGGTTTCTTAAGGTCACGAAGGGAGCACGTTATACCTTTAAACCTTTCCCAACCTGATTGAACTTTTGCTGTTCCTTTACACTTATCAGCTTCAATTTAGAACTTTGAACAAATCGAATTTTAGGGAATCACACATGCCAAATTTTCACATTAGTTTAATATCCATTGTGATATGTACATAATCTGGATGCCCTCCTTTTCAGAGTTCAAAGTCATTGATTCTGGTTAATCTCTGGCTTTCAACGTTTAAAATCAAATCAGCTAATGCCTTTTCATTCCTACATAGGGAGTAGGCGAGGCCGTTTTAGCCCTATGTAACATTTGGAGACTGAATGGGCAGTTCAATCTCCACTGGTGGTAAATCAGAGATAGCTGACCTAAGACTATCACCAATTAATCGGTCTGCAGTGAAGAAGACCGTTAACAAGTGCCGCCATCTTGACGTCCCTAACACACTATTTTTAATGTCTGAAAATAGTGTGGCTCAACGGCCGATTTTCTTGAGTTTACGGTATGAAAAACCCGAGTTTCCGGTAGAAAAATCTTGCTTGCTCATGCCAGAGCTCGACTAACTCTGGATGTGCTGTTTTCCTTAAGATTTCTCAAGGATCGGGAACGGTGGCCACGTGATAAATGTAACATGCAGATTGTAAATGTATATCAAGATAATTAAAAAAATCAAGATGTTTTATCTGTTGGCCTGGTTGACCGAGTAGTTAGCGTATCAGCTCTCCAACAAACAAGCAGTGGGTTGGAATCTCACTGTGGCATTGCAACGTTAATACGGGTGGTAGGTTAATCCTGTGCGAGACCACTACGAGTGTCTTTTATGAAGCCTTTTCAGGCCTCCAATAAGTTCTGTTTAGTCGTTAGACGAGCTGGTTTACCGAATATCTATATCTTAGCTCACCTATGCTAGTAATGTACTGCAAATTGACATTTTTTTTTCGTTGACTGGATTCACATTTGCAACAAATTAATTCAACCACTTTACTGTCGACTCGCATTTGAACCAAATGGAGCCTCTCACAATTCAAGATCATAGCAATTGTAAGACGTGATCGACGGAGTCTTATGAACAACCCATTTCGTGATTTTCTTTCCGTATTTCATGAAGTTCGTGATATCGTTAATGAAAGATGTTCCATCTGCTGAATTTTCAGCTTTTCAATAAGCTGAACACGCAGTATGTACTACTGAATTCGTTCGATGTAATTCTGCGTTATTTCCGTAATGCAGTCCGTTTCAAGGTTGCCCTTTGTGTGAAAAAATCGGGGTTCGAATCCCGCCTAGAGCTAGAATAACCTTTTAAGGGATTTTCGTTTGAATTTAAATTACACAGTCTCATACGGAGGTATGTTCAGGCCTACCCACCCTATTCCATCAGAATAAGGTGTATAGACCTGAACACACACCGTTGTTTCATCCCCTCTCCTGGAGATGACAATATTCATTCCCATTCTTCAGTGTATGCTCTTTTAAGTGCTTGCAAATTGTGAGCTTTTTCCCAAGCTCGAAAAAAAAAATGTAATACTCTTCAATTCTTCACGTTTTGAACTTAAACACAGTTCAACATAAATAACCCATCGTCGAATTAGAGATATTTTTAATCGTTTTCCTTATAACTGCGAATGAACTCTTAGATAAAATCTGCCAATTACAAAAATACATAAGACTTGGGCGAGGCAGTTCTATTCTGTTGACTGCAGAAATCTTGTCTTGGTCTTGTTAAAACCAAGTCCTATTTGTACAAACTCATGTTTTGTACTACTGTTACGACTACGATGGAAAATGACTTCTCTTTTGGGAGAAAAAAAAATCTGGCATTGTGGATGAGGGAAACATTTAAGGAAGAGAAGGACGAGTAGAATTGATTGAATCTACTATGACATTCACACTTTTAATTTCACGATCTGTATCATCAATGAGTTAAAAACAAATGACCCAACGCTGAACCGTCTGGAAACTCACTTATTTTAGATGCTGATATTAAAAGCATTTGCAAATTAAACAAATCTTAAAGTTAGGAGGGGGATATTAAAAATAATGGGCAAGATGTGGTACGTTATGCAAATGAATGGAATACTTCCTTACTCGGGGAAATATCTGTGGCAACTTAATAGATTAAAATGCGAAAATGTTTCATGTCGGTGGATAAAAACCATGGGTGATTGCTAATTCTGGGAGAATAAATCAAGAACAATGAAGATAAGGAAGCAGGAATATTACTATCCAATATCAATAGTTCGGTATAGCCTCCGTAGCTCAGATATATAGACGAAGACCTTTGGTCAGAAAGACCTGGGTTCGATTTCCGTCAGTGACGCGAGGAACCTTTGTCTAGTCTCTTTCGACGAATGGCGAAAGACTGCTGAACTTCTGCTCAAATAATAGACTAACAATAACCAACACTCTCTTTAAACAACCAAAACCACCCCAAAGAAAATGGACTTATATATCACCAGACAGACATGCCAGCCTGGTTGGCCGAGTGGTTAGCGTATTTGTTCTCCAGCCAAAAGGCTGCGGGTTCGAATCCCACCGTGGGCATGGATGTTTGTGATTGTCTGTGGAAATACCAGTGGTGGTCGGCGGGAGATGGCGTTGGTGTAGTTGTGCTCAGTTGGTGATGGACTGATGGAGACGGAGTTGTGGAGTAGATGCCCTCACTCGATGAGCCCTTGGACTCCCTGGAGGTGTAAAATAATAATTATAATAATATGATAGACTATATCATTATAAACCAAAGATGGAAATCAAGTATCCTAAATTGCAGATCCTTTTCTGCAGACTGTGGATCAGACATAAGCTAGTATTAGCAAACCTAATAATAAAGTTAAAATATGAAAGCACTTTTAGAGTCAAAAGGAGACTGAATGTACAAAAAAAAAAAAAAACTACAAGACAACAATATTCTAAGAAAATAACTAGATAAAAACCTGAAGGAACTACCAAAACAGAATACAGTATAAACATCGTAGAACATTGGTGCAAATTAAAGGAAATAATATTAAAATCGGCAGAAAATACAATAGGTTACACAGAAAGAGAAAGTAAAAAGGTTAAGTTATCATAGGAAAAGCATGAAACTAAAACAGAACTATAACAGAAATTTCTAATTTCTCTAATTAATCTATTATATTCATTTCTGAATGCATTTCTAGCATAACTGGCTAGAAGAAAAATGCAAAATGGCAGAGAAGCTATCAAAAGAAAATAACCTCTAGATAAAATAACCAACTAGATAAAAACCTGAAGGAGCTACCAAAACAGAATACAGTATAAACATCGTAGAACATTGGTGCAAATTAAAGGAAATAATATTAAAATCGGCAGAAAATACAATAGGTTACACAGAAAGAGAAAGTAAAAAGGTTAAGTTATCATAGGAAAAGCATGAAACTAAAACAGAACTATAACAGAAATTTCTAATTTCTCTAATTAATCTATTATATTCATTTCTGAATGCATTTCTAGCATAACTGGCTAGAAGAAAAATGCAAAATGGCAGAGAAGCTATCAAAAGAAAATAACCTCATTGGATTATATAAGCAAATAGAACAAATTAGTAGGACAACAAAAATGATAATGATCAAAAACAAAGAGGGACAACTAATTGAAAGTAAAACAAAAAGAATGGCAAGATGGGAAAAATACTTTAGAGACATATAATAAAAACAGCTCCCAGGATATTACTATTCCAGCCACTGAATGGAAGAAGAAACAAGTATCTTTACAAAGAAATAATAGCACACAGCATAGAAAAACTTAAACTAGGAAAGTACCTGATATTGATCAAATGCACGCTGAATTCTTAAAATCAGGAAAGGAGCAACTTTTGGAAACCATTAAAAACATTATTTGAAAGGATCTACAAAAATGTAGCAGTGCCTACTGATTGGACCAAATCAGTTATAACTCCTATATACAAAAAAGAAGATAAAACAGAATGTGGCTAATAGAGGTATTAGCCTCCTCAGTATTCCAAGTAAGGTTTTTACGAAAGAACTCCAAAAACAAATAAGGCCATATATATATATATATATATATATATATATAACTAGCACTAGGAGAAGAACAAGCAGGTTTCAGACCAGGACGAAGCACAATTGATCAACTATTCACCTTAAGACAGCTAATAGAAAATACACTAGAGTACATCCAGTTGCTACATGAATTTCATAGACTTTCGTCAGGCATTGGATTCAATCCGTAGAACTATAGAAGAATTTGGAATTCCCAACAAAACTATAAGAATAATAAAAAAATCTGTATGAGACATCTGAAAGTGCAGTACGAATGGAGGACACCTTAACCAACTGGTTCCACACAGAGAGTGGAGTAAGACAGGGATGTAATGTGTCACCAAACCTGTTCAATCTTACACTGGAAGAAGCAACCAATAAGGCCTTAAACAATGAAGACTTTGGAATCAAAATATATGGGGAAAATGTGACAAATTTAAAACTTGCAGACGACATTGCATTACTTGCAAGCACAGAAGAAAATCTACAGCGAATTTCTTATAAAATGAAGGAAGAATGTATAAAATTTGGATTAAACATAAATATAGACAAAACAAAAATTACACAAATAGGAAAAAGAAGCACCAATCTGAAAATTGAAACTGATAGCAAGAATCTAGAGCAGAAAGTTTATTTTTCACTTGCTTAGAGTATAATAAATTTAGTTTAATCCTTTATCCAAGTGTGAGCAAACCTTACCCTAGTCCTGAAGATACTTTCAGGCGCAAACTTTGTTTGCTCACACTTGGATAAAGGATTAAACTAAATTTATTATACTCTAACCAAGTGAAAAATAAACTTTCAACATCTTTCTCTAAATCCAGAGTAATTTATTAAAAAAGGGTGACACACCATTTGGCAACTCCTATAGGTAGAGATGACCTGCAAATCCTTCTGCCTGGTATCTCCACTTGGGCCTGGCTCCCACTGAAGAGACCTCAATAAAGGTCGAAACTAGTCTGGGTTATGGCCCTTCCCTTAATGCATAACATTAGACATATCCGCAAGGAGATGTGTTTTGCATTAAGGGAGATACTGAGACAGGAGTGTTGGTAGCTTGCTACACCTTTGCAACGAGTTGTCCTGGTGTTGTATCACCTTACCCTAGTCCTGAAGATACTTTCAGGCGCAAACTTTGTTTGCTCACACTTGGATAAAGGATTAAACTAAATTTATTATTAGAATCTAGAGCAGGTAGAAAATTTCACCTACCTTGGAGGAGTTATTGAGTACAATGGTGAAATTACAAAAGATATAAACAGACTTTTGCATAACGTGAATGCTGGAATCTCAAAAAGGCTGAAGAGAAAAAATTATTAACTACTGAAATGGGTTGGCTAAGAAGATTACTTGGAGTATCTCTGCTGGATAGACTAAGAAACGAAGACATAAGGAAAAGACTAAAACAAGAAATAACAATAACAGACAAAATCTAAGAAAGAAGACTGCGATGGTTTGACTATGTGACCAGAATGGGAACAGAAAGACTAACAGCTAAAGCCCTGAATACAAAGATGGAAGGTAAAAGATCCAAAGGGCGGCCCAGAATTAGATGGATAGACAAAATAAAAGAGGACCTGAAAACCAAATCACAACAACCAAACTGGACAGTATTGTTCGGACTCTCCAAGGACAGACAGAAGTGGAAAGAGTTCATTTGGCCTCATCATCCACATAGATGATGGAAGATAGAAGTGCTTTAAGCTAATCCATTTAGATTTTACGCCATGAATAAAAACGTTATATGTTTGCATCAAAACGGTATCACATTTTCACTTTATTCTGCAACAATAGGTAATTAATAACAATCACTCATTAGTGATTGTTATCGACTATCGAACAATACCAGACAGAATGATGGCCCTTTTGCACACAGTATCTGTTACGTGCTCAGTTCTCTCCAGCAAGTGAATCCGTTTCTACTAGAACTTAAAATTTCGATTTAACCACCTTACCGGCCGTTATGGATCAAATACGCATCCGCATACGCTTCGTATTATAATACCATAAAATTATAATACCATTGTTACAACAATGAAATATAGGATGGATATTTCATTGTTGTAACAATGGTATTATAATTTTAATAAGCACTTCGCATCCATGATAACGTGAACGTCTATAGACGTCTTGGCCGGTAGCGTGGTTTTAATTCTCAATTGCTTAATTTTTCAACGTTTAGAAGCTTTCGAACTATAAAGTGACAGAGTGAGTTTCGTGTTATTTATTACTTTAACTTACGGAATTAGTTTTAAATAATGCAAATTATTTCCTATCTATTTAGGAAAGTTTTTGTGCTAATAATAAAACTTTCCTAAATAGATAGCTTTAGTTATAGTATATAAGGGAATTATTTCTTATTTCCACTTAGAAAAAAATGGGGAATGATTGTCATGTCGCATCACATTAAGTTATCTACTTAATGTGATGCGACACGGTCTTTTTTTCCTTTTCTTAAATGAAATCTAGAACAATTTTTTTTTATTTTCAAACAGGTTACAATATGCCTTTAAATATTGGTGATTAGAAAGTCAAGTGACTTCAATGTAACCATAATGAGTTAACAGACTGAATTAATTATGCAGAAATATTCGGTTCTGATGGGACAGATGGACTTCTATGATTGTGCTCGCAGGTTCATCAAAAATATAACGAAGAAACTGAACAAACTTTTTAATTTACAGATTTTTTCTTAACTTATTACGCGCCTAAGGCTGATTAACTCAGCCTCGTTTGAATGAGTTTCAGAAAAACGTAACCAGCATTCTCAATAAGATTCAAAGGGCGAGGGAGAGTCAAGTCACTGAAAGGCATAGAAACAGACTGAGGATCATTCAAGTTAAAATAACAACAGAAATATTTTAACATTTTCACAATATAAAAATGACATCAAAATACTATTCCCGTTCATTTCAATTATTTTGAATACAATCATAATTAATAAGGAGATTAACACAATTTCTTAGGTCTTACTAAAAGAAAAGGAGAAAGAAGAAAATATAGTGTCAAACGAAGCATTATTTTTACAGATATAAGAAAGCAGGTTCAGCCGTAAGTACACTAAGAGAGATCTAAAATATTTTGAATGCTATTTGAGGTTTTATAAATATAAATATTACGTTAGTTACAAATGCAATATTGCATTTGGTTGTGTGTCAAATGCAGTTCAGGTAGAAAATTAATTACATTCAGTTTATTGGTCAGGGATAAAGCATACTCTTTTGACATAAATATTTCTATTAGTTTATCACATATGGTTAAAAACGCAGATCTAATAAGGATTAATCTGATATAGCGTGACGAAAAAAATTAAATTGAAATCCAAACAGCGTTGTCAGTAAACAATTATTTGAACTGTATTCGACATGCGTACATTTTTAAAAACAATGGTAGGCAGAAATCGTAGAAATATAAAAAAAATAAGTAATAATTATGGATCTTCTCGTCATATTTTAATGTGTATAAAATTAATACAAAGAATTTATGTATATCTGCAAGATTAATAACAATAACAAATACACACACACATTTTAGGATCTCATCGGAAGGAGCCCAAATCATCATATGAGTGCTTCCACTATTATATGAAAGAGTGCAACAGGAAATGTTCAATTTCTACGACTGTAACAATCTCACGATGAAAAGACAACCGAAACAATGAGAAAAAGGACCAGGCCACAGTAGAATAAGCTGTTTGGTTAAAGTAAGAAAACTGAAAGGCTAAAACATTATTGGTATGAGGAGAAAGTTGCAACAGCAGGAGACAAACTAACACAAACATGATAATATATTCAACAAATATTTACCTAAAAAATCAGAAGGAAAGATAACGAACACAACATAGTATGAAGCATTATATGATAAACAAGAGTTGATGACGTAACAAGTCAAATAAAAAATAAAAGATCGTAAGGGATCTTTTATTTTTAAGGATCGTAACAGGTCAAATAAAAAATATAGATTCTGAAAAAGTCAACATATTTGGATAAATATTATATAGAGTGCTTATATACAGATATAAAAATAGCAAACAATTTTAAAAAAATCAGGAAATCGGTATAAGGTATTCTAAAAAATATTTGTGAACATTGCTGCACAGTAAATGTCACAATTACTCGTGTAATGTCTCAAAAGTAAAAATATTTGAATATTCTTATCTAAAGTGTGTATATACATATAGAGATAGTAGCAGAAAGACACCCATTAATTAGTATAAGGTGTCTTACTACAATCTCTTCCCATCGTAGAATATTATATTATTATTATATGTTATAACATCTCCAAGGTAAAGCTATTTGGATATTCTTATCTAAAGTGTGTATATACATACACAGATGGTAACTACCTCAATACACTCATTTAATTATTATAAGATGTCTTGCAAACGTTTCTTGGCATCGCAGCATAATATATGTAAGAATTATAACATCTCCAAGGTAAAGATATTTTTATATTCTTATCTAAAGTGTGTATATACATATAGAGATGGTAACCTACCTAAACACACTCATTCAATTAGTATAAGATGTCTTGCAAACGTTTCTTGGAACCGTAGCATAGTACCACGGTGGCCAAACTTCGGCTCGCAAGCCGCATGTGGCTCTTCTTAAGCTTTATTGCGGCTCAACTAACAAATGAAAAATATTTATAATTTTTCTTAATTTTCTAGCAGGCATGGGGCAATCACCTAATAAAGTTTTTCTGAATGATGATAATAATTTAAAAAACTCGAAGCAAAGCCAAAAATAGGAAGAAAAAACGATGTTTTCCTCTAAAAATCATCGATGTTTGTTTGCCATCCCTAATAAGCTGTATTTTGCTGCTCCATTGGTCAATGTTTTTGAGTGGCTTGATGAAATTTGCTGTTCGGTAATGTAGTTATATTTATATTACCTTGTCAGAAAATTTAACAAGATACATTACTGAATTTCGCACTTCTTATATTAATAAACAGGTAATAATTTAAATTCCAAATTATTTAAATATTAATATTTTATTTTAGAATATTTTGCAGCATGACTTGAAAATAAACAGAAATGGAAGTATATCGATGAACATAGAAATTTTAAGGAAGAATGGGAAGAAGACTATGCTTTTATTGAGAAAAATGGTAAAGCTTTTTGCCTCGTCTGCAGTTCAACAGTGAGCAATTTCAAAGTAGGGAATTTAAAACGTCATTATGAAAAATTGCATCGCGAGTTTTATTCTCAATATCCAGAAAAATCTGAAATACGAATTAAAGAGCTTAAATCGTTGAAATCTTCAGTTAATAACCAAATTAACTTCATGACAAAATTTACTGAAGAATCTAAAACTGTAATAGAAGCTAGTTTTAAAATATCATGGAACATCGCACGTGCAAAACGGCCTTATACCGAAGGGGAATTTATTAAGCAAAACATTCTTGATACAATTGAATCACTGGACCCTAATAATTCAAAACTTTTAAGGTTAATTACCGACATTTCTACCTCACGACATACAATTGAACGTCGAATTTCAGAAATAAACGTGGATTTATTGTCAAAATTAGAAAACGATATAAAAGATTGTGTAGCATTTAATTTGGCGCTTGACGAATCAACTGACATTATAGACCAACCACAATTAGCAATTTTTATTTGTTTCGTTCTTGAGGACGGAGTGACGCAAGAAGAATTATTACATTTAATAGCATTGAAAGATAGTAGTCGTGGTGTTGATATTAAGGAAGCTTTTGATGTTGCCCTTAAAAATGTTCCAAAAAGTAAATTAGTAAGTGCAAAACACTTTCATTTTGAACATGTGTTTACACTACTCATAAAAATCGTAAATTTCATTCGGACCAATGCAAAGCCACCGTCAGTTTCGAGATTTGAATGAACAAATGATTTATCGTAGTACTGCATAGTGAGATGGTTATCTACGTACGATGTATTGAATAAATTTGTAGCTTATTGGAACCTATTATAGAATTCCTAGATATAAAAAAAAAAAGGCAATCATGTCCACAATTAAAAAACAATGAATGGATCCTGGACTTAATGTTCTTTACTGATATAATGGAATATTTACAAAATTTCAGTGTGTCGCTGCAAGGCAAGGACAAGAATATTTCAGAATTGAGTCAGAGCGTTTTTAGTTTAAAAAAAAAAAATACAACTTTTTCAAAAAAATATAAGTGAAAAGACATTCACTTTTGAAAAAAAGCGACTTCGGGATGCGATATTCTTCCTACGGCCATCAGTAACTATCGAGCAAAATTAAACAACCTGTTGGACGATTTTGAAGAACAATTTGTAGACTTACAAGAAATAAAATCATATATCGCATTTCTATTAAATCTATTTGAAATTGATGTAATTAACAACGGTTTTCCGCTTTTAAAAAGTTTACTTCCTGGAACGGCATCAGGAGAAATGGAGTTAATAGAAATGCAAAAAGACGAAGGTGTTAAAATGTTACATAAATCAGGTACAGTCATTTAAATAATGCAGCATATCGTTTACTATCAATTTTTGGATCGACGTATGATGTTGAATCACTGTACTCACCCATAAAATTTGTAAAATCCAAGTATCGTTCTCAATTAACCAACATTTGAAAGAATTAATAAGTTCAATTACTAATTACAAATCAAATTATCAAAAATTAGTTGCTAACTTAGAAATCCATAAACCTGCTACTAGTAAAGAGTAAATAAAAAATGCAAATAGATGTAAAAAAATATGTAATAATAAATATAATGTTTCAAAAACTTTTTTTCTTTTATTCCTTATAAATGATATTGTATTTATATGTGTACGTATATGACTGACATAGACCTTTGGGATGTGGCTCTTAACAATTTCTGGGAGGTAACTAGGGCCTGCAAAAACTCTGGCCACCCCTCGCATAGTATATGTAAGAATTATAACATCCCCAAAGTGTGTATATACATACAGAGATGGTAACCTACATAAACACGCTCATTTAATTAGTATAAAATATCTTGCAAACGTTTCTTGGCATCGTAGCAAAATATATGTAAGAATTATCACATCTCCAAGGTAAAGATATTTTTATACTCTTCTCTAAAGTGTGTATATACACATACAGAGATGGTAACCTACCTAAACAAACTCATTTCAATTAGTATGAGATGTCTTGTCTTGATTAGTATAAGATAACTTGCAAACGTTTCTTGGCATCGTAGCATTTGTAAGAATTATAACATCTCCAAAGGTAAATATATTTTTATATTCTTATGTAAAATGTGTATATATACGTACAGAGATGGTAACCTAACTAAACACAATTAATTAGTATAAGATGTCTTGCAGATGTTTCTTGGCATCGTAGCATGTTATATGTAAGAATTATAGCATCTCCAAGTTGAAGATATTTGAATATCTTTATTTTCTAAAGTGTGTATATACAGTACCGTCTACAGGGTGTAGCATTGAGGCAGCCTGCCTCACGGCGCGGCTTAATAAGGGCGCTCGTTCAGCCGTATTGCAGTAGACGCCGTCGCTATGCTAACAATTTCTGTTAGAGTAGCAAGTGCGGAAAGAAGTTTTTCTAAGCTTAAACTCATTAAAAATTATTTGCGAACAGCAATGATCCACGAAAAATTGGTTGGTCTACGAACTATAGCGATAGAGGCGGATATAGCTTATAATTTAAATTATAAGCTATATTCGCGGATAGATAGAATAGATATCCGCCTATAATATATAAGCTTATTTATTATATTATAAGTGAATCGAGCTTATAAACAGTTTTATTGTGCGATATCCCCGTGGAGCAAACATTTAATTAATATTCTTATGTAATTATTTAGCATTAATGTTTCTCTTGTAATAAAAACCAAATAGCAATTGGAGATTTTCTTATATTTTTGTCATACAATCCATCAGGGGCGATATTTAATTGTTTGCCTCAATGTGCGATCTAAGAAATACATAAGCTATGTAATGAAATATGGAGTCAGGGTATACCCCCCGAAGAGTGGAAAAAATCGGTCTTGGTTGTTCTTCATAAGAAAGGCAATGCTTTAGAATGCTCCAATTACAGAAGTATTGCATGAATGAGTCATCTTGGCAAAGTGCTGATGAAAATACTAACAGAACGCCTGAAGGTCATATGAAGGTACATCTTCCTGATGAGCAAGCCAGATTTCAAAAAGATCGAAGTACAGTGCAACAAATACTCGCACTAAAACTAATAGCAGAGAAAGCTCGAAGAAAGAACAAAAAGATATACTGCTGTTTCGTGGACTTTCAAAAAACATTTCATAATATTGACCAAAATATGACATGGGCTGTCTTGAAATCCTATGGTGGACAATAAATTGATCCGCCTGCTGAAAGATATACACAGCCAAGCACAAGCAACAGTCAGGATAGCAGGTGTGACTGGAGATTGGTTTGCCACTAGTCAAGGTACAAGACAAGGGGACCCAATATTACCGATCATTTTCATAATAAGATTAAGGAAGAAAGTGGAGGCATTTCAATAAATGAGAATAAACCACCTCTGCTTTGCAAATGACATTGCCCTGATTGAAGAAGACGCAGCAAGGCTGGAACACACATTGCAAACACTACAGACAGAAGGGAAAAGATATGGACTAAATGTCAACTTTAAAAAAACTAAAACAATGATATTCGGACAACAGGAATTACTGAACAGAGTTATGATAGACAGACTTCAACTGGAAAATGTGGTTTATATAATTTATCACGGATGCCACATGATGCATGACTTGGATTCCCAAAGAGATAAAAATTAGAATAGCCAGAGCAACAACTAATTTAAAAGCCATGGACAAAATATGGAAGAACCGAGCTATAAATATGCAAGCTAAACTGCACATTGTAGAAACCTGTATCTTCAGCAGCATGCTCTATGGATGTGAGGCCTGGCTACTCTTGAGAGAATCTGAAAGGAGAATATTAGCATTTGAGAGGAAGTGCTATAGAAAGATCTTGAAAATAAGCTTGATCCAGAAAGTGAACAACGAGGAAATCTATGAAGAATACAGCCAAAAGAAAACCTGATCCAGAAAATAATCAAAAGGAAACTACGTCTCTTTGGCCATATATGTAGAATGAACAATGAGAGGAAAATAAAAATGCTTCTGCTTTGGATGATTGAAGGAAAGAACAAAAAAAGGAAGACCAAACAGAGAATGGGGCGATGACACTGTCAAATGGTGCGGAAACTCTATACAGAAATTGAGTCATCTTGCACAAAATAAAATGCAATGGGAAGAATCATATCAATATGACATCAGACACCTACGAGCATTGAACCCATGGTTGTTGATGATGATTTTGGTCAACAGTAGGCTATTAGTAGTTAAGTTTTTGGGGAGTCAAAAGCTATACGCGGATTTTCGAACAATGCGGGGAATTGGTTCCCCGCATTGTTCATGGGTCAACTGTACATACATGTGTGTTTGTGTTTATGTACATATATGCGTTAATACCTTTTACACACGTGTGTGTGTAAAAGGTATTAACGCATGTGTGTGTGTGTAAAAATGTGTGTACACACACACACACATGGTGACAGGTTTATATAATTTAAAATCATATAAACTCACAATGTTTATATATATATATACTTACTCTGATTATATCAGAAGAATAAAATTTGTCTATACAGTTTATCCATAGATGTTTGCATAAATTTTAAGCTTCAACATACACTGTGTTTAAAGTGTTTAAAGAAGTATTTGGACACTTTACATGGCAAGCAAATTTTGGATCCTACGACATGTAAATATTCAGGAAATGTCTGTGTAAGTAGTCTGGTAATAAAATTTGGGATGAGCGGTATGTTTTGCTCTGTACTCTATGTCTAAGATGCCACATTCAGCTGAATTGACAGACTTCGAACATGGGTTGGTAGTTAAATGTCACGCCAGTAGTCTTTCTTTCCATGACACTGCACCAATCTCAGTACACCGAAATCAACCGCTGCTTATGTTATGCATAGATGGAAAGTTGATAGTGCTACAGCAGGAAAACGCTCTGGGAGACCACAGACACTTACTGAGATCGATGAGCTCTGTCTCGGAATGTTTGAGCATCCCGCACGTCATCAGCGGCAGACTTCGCAGTCAACCTGGAAATTGTTGCAGGAACATCTGGCAGCACTAGATCTGTCTGTAGAGTTGCATGCCTTACGTTACACTGGCAGACCTTTTGCGAACAAGCTACATATCTTCCCCCCCCCCCCCCCCTAAACGGCAAACGATGTTTGGACTGTTGGCTTTCACACCGTTCCTGCACCATAGATGATCGAAAAACGGTTCTGTGGAGCATGTTTGGATATGGGGATTGCCTGGGGAACAGTTCCAACAGGACTGCATCATTTCAACCATGAAGTTTGGTGGAGGCTCGGTAATGGTATGGGGGTGTTTCAGTTGGAAGAGCTTGGGAAATTGGTGGATGTCTCCAAAACCATGACGTGTGATGGTTGCACTGGACAACTTCATGCTTCTGGCGCTGTGGAAGACATCGGCAGGACAATGTTCCATGCCATACTGCAATGCATGGCCGAGACTGGTTTCCACAATACAACGTCGAAGTGTTGGACCGGCTGGTTCATGGTATAGACCTCAACACTATCGCACACATTTGGGACAAATTAGAATGCCGAATTCGCTACACACCACAGTAGCCGTCATCGGTATCAGCAATAGGGGTAGCTTTGGAAGCATATTCCTGTTGCGGTGTATTGGAAAGTGGTTGAAAGCATACCCCAAAGGGTAGTTGCTGTTATTTGGGC
Source organism: Typopeltis vanoorti (assembly GCF_054136105.1). Classification (NCBI taxonomy): domain Eukaryota; kingdom Metazoa; phylum Arthropoda; class Arachnida; order Uropygi; family Thelyphonidae; genus Typopeltis; species Typopeltis vanoorti. Next base: position 136,366,309 of record NC_143551.1, on the reverse strand, counting down.
CAAAAATGGTCCCACTTGGTACTAGAAAAGTAATTAAAACGTTAGGTGTCCATATACTTCTGTCAACAGTGTAGTTTAAATATTTGGGATTGAAAGTTTCATCAAGTTGATATCTTAATATACTTATGTTGACCTTAAAGGTGAACACGATTACCAATGTTTATTTCCATTTCATTTCCCTTTCTTTGCTATCCCCCCCACTCCTTATATTCTTTCTCCCAAATCTTATGCCAGCTGCCACCCTCTCTTAACAGATGATTTACGTCTCTGCCCATGGAAAAATTGTCATCTTTTCTGCCTCCCCTTTGCATATAAGAATGAGGCCTACCTTCGCTAGTTCCCTCGTCTTTTTGCAGCTAATTCTGCTTTTCTCCAGTTCTCCCAAACGTAAATGCCAAGTTAATTTAGGCATTTTCTTTTATACTTACAATCCATGTCAAGGCTATTCTTAGAATTGCCGCTCTGTCCATTTTGCCAATTTCAATGTGCGTCTCACTGACAATCCTTTTGTGTTTGATCTAGCTAATGTAACTCGTGATTTGTAACATGCTGCGAGCAAAGTATTTTAAAGCTTGAAAACTATTTAATCTGTCTTTCTGTTCCATGTCTTTGATGCATATATATATATATATATAGAGCTTCTCATAGATATAGAAATTTATTATTATTATTATTATTACTATTATTATGCTATTCGAATAATTTCTGAAATCATATTTGTTGTCTGATTATATCCTTCGGTTCCATCTCAAAATGAAATTAGCTCCCAAGTATATAAAATTTTTAACGTCTTCTATGGTAAAGTTTAAATTTCTTTCTGATATTCGTTCAATTTAAGGACTGTCGTTTTATTCAACTTTTTAGCTGTCTTATAATGTTTCTGATTGTTTGTAAAGCAGTATGTTTTGATGCTATTAAAACTACTATCTCTGCATAATCTAGATCTTCATACTTTTATTAGAGATTCCATTTTATTCCTATTCTTATACAGTACTTGTAACCTTTTTTTTTCATAATTTAATCGATGGCTATGTAAAAAGTAATCCAGACCTTACGCAGTTCCTTATCCCAGACCATTCTGATGAGTTTGTTATGCAATAACACAGCTTTTACTTTCTTTATAACATTTTGTTATCACATATTTATCAGGTATTCTATAACTTCGGATTATCCATAATATATCAGCAGTGTGGCTTTGGCAAAATCTACAAAATTTAGGTATAAGTAGTTCTAAATTCTATACTTTGTTCAATGTCTTTTTTCTTAAAGTAAAAATGTGAATGTGATGAATGCTACTTCCACCTGTTCTAAAACCAAATTGTTAAAACTTAAAATTTTTTTTTTTTTTTTTTTTAAATTACGAACTTTTTTTTTTTAGCGACATTAACGGTAGACTAATTCCGCTCGAATTTCCACATTTAGTGGGATCGCCTTTCCTGGAATTACGACTATCGTTACTTCTTTTCGTGAATTCGGTACTATTTCTCTCTGGCACATTATGAAATGTTACTTACAATTTATCAGAAACAATTTCCGTAGTTGTCTTAAGCATCTCTGTTACAATATTCTCGTTTCCACATGCCACAATATATCTATTACGCTTATTATTCAATATTTTAAAATTTTTCATGTTTGGTCTCTTCAGCAGGGATTCTAGATTCGTGTCGCCTATAAGAATAAATTGTCATGCTTTGGTATATATTTTTATACACCACTGCATTTTTCATATGAGATCTTTTATTCAATGTCTTTATCATGAATTGGTATACAAATTTTTATGAGAATTAATTTAGTATAGTTTGAATATACTCTGGCCATCAGCATTCGATTATATAGGTTTCGTATTCATCCCGCGTTTACTAACCACTTCACTAAATAAAGTATCTTCGTTCGTTTTTCTTCAGATCCTGAATACACTGATATTCATCCATAGTGCTCAATTTTCCATCGTCATTTTTAGTTATTATTCGAAGTTTAGGGGGCACATTGCAAAAGTGACTAAATCAGCTCATCAAATCACTTGGCTTCTGAAAAATACTTTAACATGCAGAGACAAACAAGTTGTTGTTCATCTGTATCGGGCCTTGATAAGACCCCATCTAGACTACTGTGCCCAGTTATGGGCGATAGGGTTTCTTCGTGATGGGGAGGAAGTGGAGAGGGTCCAGAGACGAGTGACCAAGATGATAGTAGGTCTGTGGAATGAACCTTATGAGAATAGGTTGAAGATTTGTGGGTTGCAGAAATTGGTCGATAGGCGAAGGAGGGATGATATGATTGAGACATTCAAATTACTGAAGGGTTTCTATAAGATTGATCCAGAAGATTTTTTGAAAATATGACTGGTGGTGGGAGGACTAGGGGCCATGCATGGAAGCTGGGCAAGAGAGTGGTTGACAAGGGTGTTAGAGCTAGGTTTTTTACTTGGAGAGTGGTAAATGAGTGGAATAAGCTTCCAGAGTCTGTTGTGGGTGCTACGACCGTGAATGAGTTCAAGGCAAGGTATGATAGATACTGTGTGAATGTTGAATAGTTGTTCTTGACATGATGTTAGGGCCTCCCTCGATGAGTCTATCGACTCCTTGGAGTTGCCCGGAACAATAATAATAATAATTATCGATTATGTACTGTATCATTTACCTAATAACTTTTGTCTTGCAGTTTGGAAGATAATTCTGATATTTCAATGTAGTAATTAGTTATTTTTTAGTTGCAAGTGATGACCTCATGTCAGTGGCGCACTCAGGATTTAATCTTGGGGGGGGGGGGTGAGTAGAGTAGACGACTTGAGAATACACTCTGCACATTGCATACGACCTATGACTGAGCATCTGCGGTGATCCCCAATACATGATACCCGTGATCTCCTCTGGCCCTGCTCGGGCAAATGAAGTAGAGCTCAGTCCGCCAGCACTACTTCGTTCGCCTTGCGTTTACAGCGGCAGTGATTCCCGAGAGCTATAGGATATTCCCAGCTTATGTAACCGCTAATTCATAAGTAGTATAGAAATAGAAGACACGACACAACATAAATTTAAAAAAAAGTGAATTTTAATTATGAAAAGATTCTTGGAAAAATTTCTAGTGTTTGTTTTTTCCTTTTTCTTTTATGGGGGCAAGGGCCCTTGGCCCTCCCCTTGGGTGTGCCACTGCCTCATGTGTTCTAAAAGTTTCTGTAAGCACATCTTGAAACCTTCATCTATATATCCCTTTTAATCTTAAACAGTAATCGTCTGGATCCTATAGGCTCTCCCATCGGACACCCCCCATATACTGGGGCTCATGTTTCCCATAATCAGAAAACTTTTAAGAGTGATTAGCTCTTCCACAAGCCCTTCTCCTTTATCCGATTTTGGAATAGGCCAGGGACACTACTCTAAGGAAGAGCTGATATCTTTACATGCTATAACTGAAACACCCTCCCTCCAGTGGCATATAAATGAGTATTCCAGTGAGTGTGGTGTGTTACATTATTAAAAATGATTAAATTTGTATTAAAAATCTTACTTCAAGAAAAAAATCCGTTAAATTTATACATCGTTTCCGTGATGCTAAGTAAATTTAGAAGAGGCAAACGCTTCCCCCCTTCTTTATCAATTTTTAACTTGATCTTGTATTCTCAGTTTAAAAAAAAATACTCAAAATGTGTAAGTACTCAAAATTGCCTAAATGCCACTTAAAACCTTTCATTCCAGCGTAAATTTCAGTCAGTGCGAACGTGCCAGCATGGCGCTGTTTAATCTTCAGGCGGGATTATTCATGGTTGATTGAGCATTATTATGAGACCACACCAATGGCACCTATCACACCTTTACACTCGATACCAGTTAATATATTTACCTCAAAACCAGGTCTCACTAATACCAATACTTGGAGAACAAAACGTATTTGATATTCAAGCAAAACACCCAACCCTTTGTTCCTGATATTTTGGTACTGACATAAATTAGCTTCCATGTTTTTTTTTTTTTAAATACTTATTCCTAGTCTTTGCAGTAAGGATCGAATCGTCTGCCTTCAAAACTACACTTCTTCTTAATCCAGTGCTGTCATGCTGCGATAATATACTTGTAATTTTCAACTTTCTCGCTCATCTCTTGCTTCTTCCAGCAATCCGTTCATATTCTTACTGTATAAATCGTTTGTTCCTACCAGTCCATTTCTTTTCTGTTTTTCAGTTGCATTGGTTAATGTTGTTTTTTTTTTTAGCAATCATAAAACTCGTAATAACATGGTCATCAATCGCATGTTTTATAACTGAATTTTGGCACCCATTTTTTTTTTTTTTTATAAGAAAACAATAGCTAACCTATTAGTACCTTTATAGCATTATTTCATCTAGCATGTGAATCTGTGCCTACTTTGGTAAGACCAGGTCAACAATATTGCATTAAACCGCCTATCTCACGGTGCACGGATGGGGCCCAAAGCTTGCTGCACAGCTGGTATGGCATCTGGTGTAATCCCAGCATTCCACTTCCAAGCAATATATTGTTTGCCAGATAGTGGGTTTCCACTAAGGCTCTGTGGTAGGTGAGAAGCTCTGGCACTGAACAAAAAGTCCCTTAAACATGAATCCTTCATTCTCTAAATTTCTAGGGACCCCTCACAAGCCCCTACTCAAATACAGAAATCGTCAATCATCATTTGATAACAGATAAACAAAAGCTATCTGACACCAATATAAATGTACCAGTGTTTCTATCATTCATGCAACATGTGAAAAGCTAATAGGGAAAATGCCTCCGTTCTGTATTTAAAAAAAAAAGGGTTTAGGACTGGCAGGATCCCAAAAACATTTAAACTATGTCCTGGTATTACTCTTGTCAAAATGTTGGGTTAGCAACACGGAAAAAATAGTGGGAGCACTATCACTGGCAGGAATAACAATTACAGTAGAGCTCATAAAACTTCACCTATTCTAGAGGTGTGATATCAGAATGAGATCTTGATGTTTTGAACGTAGCTCAGATGAGGAGCTCCTAAATGGGGAGGAGATGAGGAGATCCTAAAACTTGCCTGATGTTGGCCATTGGTTTGAAGACCACTTTATATCAAGAATAGGCACCAACAGACATGCTAGCCAGTTTAGATGCTGTATCCCTTTTCACCAATTTACCAGTAGAAGAGGTAATAAACATCATCCAAGATCTCTTTCCTCTAGACATCACACAGATGTTTAGACACTGCCTTCAATCTAATTTCTTCAAGGTTAACAACATCATATACCAACAATTAGAAGGCCTAGCAATGGGAAGCCTACTATCACCATCTTGTGCAGACCTTTTCATGGAAAAACTTGAAAAAGAAATTCTCTCTGCAATCTCTCCGAGACCATCTACATGGTGGAGATATGTTGACGATATCTTCATCATATAGCAAGACAGCTTAGATAACCTAAAATCGTTTGTGGATAAAATCAACTCAATACATAGCAAGATAAAATTCACTCTGGAAGTGGAAAACAACAACAAACTGCATTTTTTAGATATCTTGATAAAAAAACAACCAAACAGTGTCAAATTATCCATTTACAGAAAGCCTGCAGATACTGGAAGATGTCTTCATTATACTTCAAACCATCACAAGACACACAAACTGAGCATTATCCACATGTTGAAACATAGAGCCAAAAAGTTTATATCAGAAGAGGAGGATACACAGACTGAACTCTCACTAATAGCCAACACATTATCACAAAATGGATATCCTCAAAACATCATCAAAAAATATCTATACAATGACAACCCCAGACAAGAAGAATCCCACTGTCAGCACATTTCTACTGTAGTGATACCTTTCATCAAGTCAATTTCTTATCAAATAGCAATACTAAGAGCCCACAACATCAGAGTGGTCTTCAACCCAACCACCAACATCAGACAAGTTTTAGGATCCCCAAAAGATAAAGTGCCGTTCTACAAATATCCAGGAGTATGTTACATTCCCTGTTCCTGTGGTCTTGCCTACATCGGACAAACTTCACGAAGTTTAGAAATTAGACAAAAAGAACATGTTGGTGATGTAAACCACAACAGAAGCATCTCTTCCGGCTTAGCACATCATTTCTGTACGTCTAACCACACGATAGATTGGCAAAACAGCTCCATGCCATATCTCGATGACGACTACAGGCATCGTTTATTTAAGGAAGCCACAATAGTGTCAATAACTGGCGGAAACCTCAACAGAAATCAGGGTGTAATTCTAAACAGTTCGTGGAAAAACCTGATCCTCTCTCTCTCTCAATCAATCTGAACTACAGCTAGCCAGTAATCACATTACACGCTTACAACAAACACGCATGTGTGATAATGAATAAGAACAATAAGTCCTCTCTGTCACGCGAACGTGTAATCTTAGCTACTAGTTGGTTTACAACGTTTTTTATGTTCCTTTCAATTTGCATTTACTAGTTTTCATGTCTCCATAAATGCCTTGAAAAAGCCAGACAGTTTGCTGGTGAAACTGGTAGGTTTTAGTATAAGTTTTATTTTAAACTGGTCTGTATTAATAACATTGTATTTCTATTATAAAAATATGTATAATTTGAATATATTTGCTACTACCATAACCTATTATACACACATATATACATGCTCTATTTTCTCATTGACATAGAAAATTGACATCTATTTCTATCTGACATGGTAAATTTTCAAATGATTAAATAATTGAAATAGAAAATTGATAAAAAAAATTGATCATGTAAGACAGGCATAAGATGAATTAAAATGCAATATTTAAATTTTATATGATTATCTAATCGCAAAATCACGAAAATAATTCATTTTTAAATATATATTATTAATTTCTTCTATAAAGAGCCACCAACCCCTAGACCACCTGAACACCCCCCCAAATGCTTCTGATCCTACTATAGCCCCCCCCCCCCCTAGAAGGCTTTAGCACCCACTGGGGGCGGTACCATCCACTTTGGGAACCTATGTTCTAGACAAATAAAAGCAGATCTTCCTGTTTGTCTGAAATAAGATAACCCACAAGAGCAAGGAATCTGGTAGACACCTGGATAATTGAGATGTAAAAGCTTGTACTTTGGAGAAGTGAGAACGGTGGAGATTTTTCTGATGGGGTGAAAGGCAACAGAAATATTTAGTGGTTTTAAAACTTTTGCTATGCATTCACTAATGCCTTGCACAATAAGGGAAGAATACGAGTTATTTCTTCTCTATTTGAAGAGGTAGAGATACCATAACTGCTCACCAGTACAGCCGCTCTAGGCTGGCAGACCATGCCTTAGATACCCACCATAAAATTCGTTGGAAGAAAACAAAAATAATTCATCGCAGCAAGTTTAAATACGAAAGATTATTCAAAGAATCTTCAGCAGCTCTAAAAAACGTTCCTAACCTCAACAAATTTGGGTGCATGAAACTACCCCAAATTTGGGAGACTTACATTATGAGAACTTCAGCCCAACTGCCAAGACTACCAAATTAGCCCACCAGAGGGCACCATTAGGACTTTAGGAACAATATTAGTTTCTTGCTTTCTTCCTCATTTGCTTTGTGTTAATGCCTGCGTGCACATACCATATCTTTATGTTCCTGAAGATGGCAATATGATGTTGCCGAAATATAGAAGTTATTCATTAAAGTTACCTTTAATTAATATACTTTATATGCGTTGTTAATTCCGTAAACTAATTACCAATCATAACTGCTCAAAGCTCTTTTGATGAAATAATTCTTATAGCCATCAGATAAAAAAGTGGAAATAATAATGTTGCAATTCTTTCTGTAATAGCTCATCTGAAGAAGATAAGGAGTGGGCCCAATGAACCAGTGTTTTAATAGTTCCAGCCTTTTTAATGGGATGGTGATGAGATTCAGCATGGATATAATGGCCTCTATGAGTCTTCTTCCTAAAAACTGAGAAACGTAGGTTACCATCTGGTTGGCGAAGAATTAAAAGATCTAAAAAGGCTAATTGCTTATTTACCTCTTCCTCTAGGGTGAATTGGATCCTTGAATGAAGTGCATTTAATTTAGAGAGAAACTATTGTAATTCATAAGAAGAGCCATTTCAGATAGCAAAGATGTCATCTACATAACTGAACCAATGAGTAGGTCTAGGTAAAATGTTGTCAAAAATATATTATACAAAGTGCTCCATAAAGAAGTTGGTGATAGCAGGAGAAATAGTCCATTGCTGTTCCTTTGATTTGTTGATATAACTTGTTTTTAAAGGAACAATAACCTGAATGTATTACAAAATCAAATATTTTAACAATGTGTCTGAAGGAAATTCTTGTTGTAGTAATAACAATAAATAATATTTTATGCGAGTTAATTCAAGTATTATAATTTATTTAAATATGCCTATTCACAGTATTTCCTTATTGAAACACAACAGAATCTCGCTCCATGCACACTTCAAAAAATGTAAATGAGTTCCTCAAAAATCACAACATCCACTTACTTCAGTGGCCAGTTAACTCTCCTGACAGTAATCCAATAGAAAATTTGTGGGTTATAGTGAAAGAGAGACTTGAAAAATTAAATTGTGATACATAGGATAACTTAATACAATCCATTATAAAAGTATCATGGTTTCGAGATGCAGAAATAAGAAAAATGTGTTCTATGTTGGTAGAGTCCATGTCTAAGCAAATTTATCAACTTATCAGGAGAACATACAAATTATTAGGTAAAGCTGAAGTTTAATTATTGTACTTATTTTCTTGCGAAATTAAAATTTTTCTTTAAAATGCGAGTGTTTGGATTAATTTGTTTGCTAACTGTATCGTCTACTCATACACTTGAGTTTCTTCCTCGAGTAAAGAGGTAGTGGTGAGCTCAATGTAGCATACATCAAGTGGTAGCTTTTAACAAAATGCTTGCTATCTATATTCAGCAGTGGTATTTTTTCACTCATTCTTTCTTTTACTTTTATTGCTAAAATGTGCATATGATTTTTTCTTATTAATTTTGCTCCATTAAAAAAAAGGTGGGCAGAATAAATTATCAAATACCTACTGTATATTAATGAGTGAAAACAGCTGTGTGTTAAAAAACTTTCAAAAATTTTGCTATGTTAATTTATTATTCACTGGTAATATAAATTTTTCAAATGAAATGTTAGTATATAAAGAAACATCAATATATTGGTGCATGGCTTTGCATATATATTTGCTTAGGAGGTAATGCCAATGACTGCATTAAATATAAAAGTATTGTTAGCAACCAAAAGAATTATAAGACCATTTTCATGTACAGTGCTTTGACATTTTATTGAATAACTTTTTCTCATTTAAAAGAAGAAAGAAAAAAAAGTGCATCAAAGCTTATAATTGTCATGAAAACTGGACAAGGTATGAGGTTTAATGAAGATTGACTTCTCTGAAGACATTGCTATCAGTTAATTCTTTCATTCTATACTGGTTGAGAATATCTGATGCCATTGAATAAATGAAAGCATCTAATATAGTCACAAGCTGAGGTAGTCAAGTAGATTATTCCTAATCAGGACTTTTTTTCTAAATATAAGTTTACCGGAATTCTACCATCTCATCTCATCTCATAACACAAGAAAATCGAAACATATCAGGCCTTTGAAGCTCTCTTTCTTTTACTTTTGACAAATGGATATTATATATATCAAATGGAAATAAAACATTAAACATTAAAGCAAAGGTGAAAAAGTTTAAAAAATACCTTAATTTTCACAATAGCTTCCAAATTAGGCTCGTCACACTGGTGTTGCCATCTTCAAGAGTTCGTTCCTTACTCTTCATGTGTGTTGCTAGATGTCTGCCTTTCAGGAACCAGGAATTGACGTATGGTAAGGGTTGAAAACAGGCACAGGAGGCCCAACCAGCTTGATGAACATCAATGTACTCACGGTCTTCATTTGTAGAGAAGCTCTTGTTGGTGTGATAATCAGGTTCATCTGGGAAAAGCCATGCTCACATTCAGCAGTAGAAATGGGGATGCTGTTGAGTGTTTATTAACTAATAGTGCAGCAGGCATTTTCTTCTCTGTCAGGACTTCAGGAAAAGCTCTAACAACCTGTCATTCTGGAATTCTTAGCCTCTTACACAAACTCTCCACTTCAGTCTCACCGAAAGTAACATTCCTTTCAGCACCATCTGGCCAACATTCTGGACACGACACTTTTGTTCATTCTGGAATTTGAATCCCTTCTGCAGATAGAAAGTGATTTTCCATTCGTTGTTTCAATAAGTCATAAAATTTTGATCAAGAGAACGATTCACATTTGTTGATCAGCTGGTTACCCTCTTCTCCAAAGTCACTCCTTTAAAGTTCAGATTTTCAACTGCTTGTACAGCTTCACGATAAAAAGGCCTGCCATTGACTTTCCTGTCTTCAAACAACCGAATCTGCCTTGATGTACTGCTATGAGCTTTGTAGAATGTAACATCCCTTGCTTGCAGTTCAACACTAAGCTCTGACAATTCTTGGGGAGCATCATACATCAATCCAAGATCCAAAACAAAATCAACACTTGTTATTTTCTTCAAAAGGCCTTCATATATTACTCGTTCAGACTTCCTTCCGTGTTTTCATCTTCTTTTGCTGCTGTAAAATGAGCCACAAGTGGTTCATAATCTTTCCACACTGCGGAAACACTTCTAAAACTAGAAGCCACCCAACGAGTACTTAAAATTCTTCCAATTTTGAAGATTTCCTTGTCAAGATCTTCAGCTACTTTGCCTAGTTCTCTGACATTTTTGGGTGACTGGTGATAGAGACAGTAAAGTTTGTCAAGAAATGACTTGAAGTGGGAAAACTTTTTTTTTTACATCATCACCAACAGAGAGCTCGAGTCTATGGTTGGCACAATGCCAAACCAAAATGTGAGGATAACATTCCTTTACTCAACATCACAGGCAATGGCAACAAGATTTTTCTTCAAATAATCACCACGAAACCCCAATTCATTAAGGGTATTCATCAAGCGATGGAAAATACCTTGTGCGGATACATTTTCTAACTCTACAATGTCAATAAAAATATTTGTGTGTTGCTCCATATCAGGTAGCATTGTGTGTACATATATTATTAATGATGACAACTGCTGGCTAATAGTGGTGCTTTCGTCAATCAAAAGGGAAATCTCACAGTTTGACTATTATTTTTTTTAAAAAGGATTTTTTTTTTTCATTTCAGTTCCAATATGATTTGTTATATTCATACAAGCATTTTTAGAATGGAGAATTTGACCCATGTCACTGCCATTCAATTCTTGGAGGCCAATATCTGATTCAAAGTCATTGAAAGCCTGGGTTTTCTTTGCAACTTTATATGCTGTTCTGAAGATTCTACATTTGAACATGACTTCTTTCTCATGTTCAAATGCTTTTGAATAAGCTACCTCCAGTTTTCGTTCTTTTGCAGATTCTACAATTTTAGCGGCAGCAATGTGAGCTGAACTGTTCTTATGATCGTGAATTTTTTTACGTGGCGAAGTCATTTTTGCTCTTTTTTATTCCTACCATACATAATGAGAAATTTGAATATTTTTTGAAATATTCATACCTTGCTTATTCCTTTCTACTCCCAAACTTGCAACTTCCTTACATATTTTACAGCCAATGTTTTTATTCTCCACCAACAGTCATTCATTTTTGTTGCAAAAATCAGCTTTTTGGTCTAGAGTCCAACAGTCGTGCAGATTTTCTTGTGCGTCTTTACTCATCGTTGTAGTAACCAAGAGCAGCCACGTGTTTTATCCCTCCAGTTTTTGTATCACTGTCCATTGGGTCTGTTTTTGCCCCATCACTATCACTACACTTACTGTTCTCAAGCTTTAACTTTTTAGTTGTGGGAGTGGAAGAGAAAAATTGTGTTATTTTACTATTCATCGTGTAAAACTGGTGAAACTTCCATGAAACATGTTAACCTCACTCACCCACACTGTAAAAGTGCTACTGTACTTGCATAGAGAACATCTGCTTATATGGTTGTTCACATAGACGTTCCGCTTCCGGTAACTACTGTAACTTCCGGCCGACTATCGATTCTAATCAAAAACTTCAATCTTCGAGGCTCAGTGTCAACAACACAAGATGGCAGCACTAGATTGGATGAACCAAAGATGACTCTTGATTTATGTTGTCAACAACCATAACTGAGAATTTAAAATAGAGGCAGTCCTAGTTTTGAAATACTTAATCAAAGCAGAATCGCAAGGGACTGAATATATTTTCCACATTGGCCAAGTTTCCGCATTATATAAAACTGCAAAAAAATTTAAAATCCATTAAAATCATATTACATGGTATATGCCTGTTTATGAGTGAAAATCAGTGGCACTGGCTCTTGACAGTAGGTGATACTTGTAGACTATGTTATTAAAATAATAGTAATAATAACACATTATTAAAGTATTAATGCTCTATTACATGTTTCCAATATACAACTCATTGAGATTTCTTCAACAGATCCAACAAAGAAACTTGTTTCCACTTTTTTGTGATCATGTCTTTTTGAATGCAGTCCTCAGCTGTATACAATAGCTCAAGAAGGCTGGAAGAGTTTGAATCAATTGCAAACTGCATTACTTCACTGATGCAATCAAAGGCCTTCATGTGTACGAATTTTTGTTGAAAATCCTGTTCTCCAGCTGCTTCTTTTCCTCCTCCTCCCTCTTCCTCCACATCTTTGTTTTGTGTATTTCTTACTGCTAGAAGAGCTGTAGCAGATTCAAAGCTAATGTGTGGCTAGATGGTCATCACTCCGAACAAACTTCTCTATCACAGGAAAGTTCTTTTCCTCGGCAGAGATTGAATATTGCAGCAATGTTTTCACTCGCCTCCTCCAAATTATCTGCCACATTACTTTCCTCAAACCCAGCTTTAGCAAAACACTTTTTTTAATGTTTCTGCTTTAATTTTCTTCACTGCCAACCTGATCCAATTCACAGCATCCAGAACCGATACAGATCTTGCTAATGCATAAGAGCTATCGGCTTTTTCTACATTCAAAATCAAAGATTGCTTTAGAAATTGTCTGTAGTGTGATTTGAATGTGTAAATAACACCCATATCCATGGGCTGTAATACACTTGTTGCGTTTTCTGGGAACCTGGCGATTTTCACATTTGAAAGTGTTACCTTTGAGTGGCAGGTGGCATTGTCAAGAAAAAAGATGACATTTCTATTTTCCTTCTTCATTTTTGCATTAAACATGTTTAACCACTCTTCCATTGCAGCTGCAGTCATCCAAGCTTTATTATTGTTTCTCCAAATCACTGGTAAATTGTTAATTTTCAGGTTCTAGAAACATCTTATTTTGCTGCTTTTCCAATCACAAGAGGATTTTCCATTTCTCCCACCATATTCCCACACAATAACACTGTCTTTCTTTGGATATTTTGCCTCCGGTACACTTTTCTCCCTTAACCGTGAGAGATTTTGTTGTTAATGTCCAAAAAAAATCCTGTTTTGTCCGCATTGTAAATGTTTTTAGGTTCATATGGTGAAATCAATTCTAGCAGTTTTGGTTTCCACTCACTCACTACACTTTCATCCACATCTTTCGATTCCCCACAGACTTCGTTCCACACAATATTGTGCCTCTTCTTAAAACTATCCAACCATCCTGTAGACACCTTAAACTGATCATTCCCAAGAGATTTGGCTACTGCGAGAGCTCCATTTTGGACCATTGGACCGGATATGTGAATATTTTTTGATCTTGCATTCGTGAACCACTCCCACACTACCTCATTGATTTCCTCGTTGCCAAGTTACCTTTGCCTTCCTCTTCATTCGACCATTTCCTTGCAGCCACTCATTCATTATTTTATCCTTTTGTTTAAGTGTGTTGTATATATACTTGCATTTTGTCACACTTAAACCGCATCATTATTTCCCACACCAAGAGTTTATCCTTTTCTTTAGCTTCAATGACTTTGACTTTTTCGTTTAGCGACAACACCATGTACAATTTAGCCATGATGCAAAAAATGAACTGATCGGTTTGTTGAAATTCGGGTTACTGAAATGTTTGGACTTACTGGAAACTGACCAACATTAATTTTCAAACAAAACAGTAAAAGCAACACAAGTGCCAAAATCTAATAAATATAGGTGTATTTTTAAAACGCTTTCCACTTTATACAAGTAATTTTTAATAAATTCTTCAAATATTGCTTTCCGTTTCCACGTTGGGCAGATTCTGCATTATACAAAATAAATAACACTATAATGCCTATTCTTCTGGCCGGGACTATATAATTTGTTCACATTGAGCAAGTTTCTGCCTTGGACAAGTTTTACTGTATTTTCATTTTGCATTCTGCTAGTGAGCTTTTCCAGTATGTATGTATTATGTATGTAACCTCTCATATAGAAGGAAAGTACTATTTTATTGTATTATATTTCTGGCTATGTTTATTTATTATTTTTAATAGGCTATATTAACAGAGGAATAAATACTGATTTGGAACAATGGAGTTAGACGAGAATTTGTTACTAAGGCATTGATTTTTCCAGCTAAGATTCTAGTAATTTTTTTTGTTATATCTTAAATCTTTACCATTTTATACAAATAATTTTGGAATAACTATTCAATTTGTATATTTAAAGTGATTGAGTTAGGCATAGACATTTTAGTATTTGTAATGTTGTAAATAAATACATTTTTCATGATTCTTGAACAAGATATAAATGTAACTTATGATCATAGGGAAAAGTTTTTTTTTAAATTAAGATTGAAAGGTTATTCAAAAACTAATAATAATAGGAACATAACATACATATTGTACCACTTAATTAAGAAGCCTTAAATTATCTGAATGAATCAGATAATCTTGTATAATCAACCACCTCAGAAATTGGTATAATCCTCCCATTTCCAGTCAAGAGGAAATAATTTCTATTTTCATCCACACCTTACTGACAGTTTTGCTGGTTTATTTCTTTACCAAAAGACTTAAATTTTGAGGTGCTTAACGTGTGTATAAAATTTATTATTCCTGAATAAAAACTTATACGTTCAGAATGGGAGAAACTGAGATTAGGAAGAAAAAAAAAGTCATATTGCACATAAAAGAAAAGAAGTCTAAAGATGGACCATGCACATCACCTGCAATTGCAAAAGGTGACAATTTGGTCAAAGAGGAAGAACAGCTAATATATAACTGCATGAACATAGAAAATAGGTCAATTATCTACACTAGATCTGTTCTGGGGTTGCAGACCATGTGAACAATACAGATCACTGGATTCAATGGGTGGGAAAGGGGAATTCCCTATTAAACAGAAATAGAGATTGTTTCTGTAATCTGCCAGAGGGCTCTACAACAATCTCTGAATCTAAATAGATATGGCTGCTTCATCTTACTAAAATTACAAAAGATTTTTACATGTTCATGTGTTAAAAATAGAGGGGTGGGACATGTTTTAGGATATATTAGAAAGCAGTAATGAAGGAGAATGCAATATTTGGTCGGTATATTTGAATTATTAAAAGGTGTAAATATGTGAACCGTCATTAATAATTAACATTTGTGATATGTGTCCTATAAATTGCTGAGTGGAGCAAATAGCATGTGATCCTATAAATTCTAGACATACATAAATGAATTTATGATGACATAATTAAAAAAAAAACACAAGAGAGAATGAGATTTGTTTGCAAAGTATAAATAATTAACCAATAATAAACAGGTACTGTATACATTTGGTAGTTCAGTAAATAACTATAAGGAGGAGCTAATCCAATGAACTAATAATGATGGCCAAGTGATTCATTTAGACATGGCAGGAACACGTGTTAGTTGATGGAGCAGCAAATCATCTTGTAGAATTTGTTATGCATATTTATTTCTCTGTTTTATGCATATTTCACTTTTTTTGCTTAGCAAGTGGTAAATGAGTGAAATGATTTGTCTGAAAACTTTATATAATTTTATGAAGAAGGACTTCAAAATCTTCAAAATCTTTTGGAACTAATAAATGCAGAGTGAAAAAATGGGATTAAAAATAAATATCACCAAAACTAAATTCATGGTCATAAGTAAGAAACCAATTCTTAATTTAGCACTTTCTTTAAATAGGAAACAAATAGAAAGAGTTGCAAAGTTTAAATATCTCGGATGCTGGTTAAATGAAGATTGCAATCCAGAAATGGAAATAAAAGTTAGAATTGAAATGGCAAGAAAAATTTTTCTCTTGATGAAATCAACACTGTGTAACTGCAGTTTAAACTTAGAGCTTAGAGTACGCATGGTTAAATGCTATGTATAGTCTGTACTGCTGTACAGTGCAGAAACTTGGACCTTGAAGACAAATCAATAAAAGACTAGAAGCCTTTGAGATGTGGTTATACAGACGAATGTTAAAAATCCCATGGACAGCAAAAACTTCCAATCAGGAAGTACTGGAACAAATGGAGAAATCACGTGAACTTTTAGATACCATAAAAAGAAGGAAAACTGCATATCTTGGTCACCTACTTCGTAATGAAAAATATAAGATACTTCAATTGATTATAAAAGGGAAGATAAATGGAAGAAGAGGACAAGGAAGATGAAGAAAATCTTGGCTGGCAGATATCAGACAGTGGACTGGTATGAACTCTGAGAGACTGCTCAGAATAGCTGAGAATCGCTCAAAATTTGCCAAGGTGGTCGCCGACCTCCGATAGGAGATGGCACTCAAAGAAGAAGAAGAAGGACTAGGACTTCCTGCAATATGGTACTTGGACTATGATGGCAACTGAATAACAATAAAATCCAAAATATACATTGAAAAATGAGAATTTGCCTTTTGTGTATAAAGAAAAAGCAATATCTCCAATTAACTCAGCATCTTCAAGATTGTAGGTTCTTACTCATGAAGCAAAAAAGGAAGCAAAAGTAACAAATCTCAAAACACTGTTCTGCATTATACCAAACATTAAGGACAAATTGTGGCAAATTTTTTTTTTTTTTTCAATTATCGTCTACTTATACTAAGATAACCTTTGATCAGATATAAAGTATATATATTTATATTATTATGTTATATTAAACTAGACTTTAAACTGTCCTGGATAACATTCTTTGTATTTTTGAGTGTATCTCAACCCTCTGACAAAGTTGTTCCAACTTTTCCAGAGGCCTTTACCTATGGAATACAATAAGTTCATTCTTAAAAACACTAAATATCTAATGCAAAGGACATTGAACATGTTTATAGAGAATGTTTATGAAGATTAAACATCACTTACTAGAAAGTCACAATTTTATTGATTTTATGAATTTAGGTTTTCGTAATCACTGACAATTAAGAAATTTTCTTAATTGTGAGACAATACATTGTTTTCTAATATGTACAAATAAACAAAAAGTTCTTGATAAAGATGAATATGCAGGGGGGGAAAATGGCAAAAATTGAAGATGGAATGATATTCTGGTTCTTTACAAGTGAATGGCAATGACATACTTCACTGATTGGCACTTTCACAGGCATCAATCCAGTCACTATAAACATCAATTGCTTCAGAAAGATCTAGTTTACAAGCTAAGGTATTTAAATTCATGAAGTCTGTTGATTATTAATAAGTAAAAAAAAAAGTCAATATCTATTTTTTTTCTGCCACAGTTTTCCAAGTCCACTGTTCCTTAAACACGATCTATGAATCTCCAATATTTCTAAATGATTACGGAGAGAGCATGTGGCTACTTATAAGAATATAATGAAAAGTCATCCATTTTGGTGTTTCAGATTGAGAAATATTTCATTATCAATACTAAAGGAACTAAGTATAATGATATCAAAATGAACATAAGCAATTATTTACTAAACGTATTTATATCAATAACTTTTTAGTTGACAAATTACAGCAAAGCGGTCTAATATCCCTTACTTGTATACTTAAAGCTAACTGCATATACTAATTAACTGCAGTTAACTAGTATATACATAACAGAAATGCTACGATTTGAAAGATTTCAAAATTTGGAATTTCAAAGTAGTCAAGTTCAATTTTTTATTTATTAGTATTAGTTGAGAGAGCTGAAGAGAGAAATATAGAAATAAGTGTAGCTGGATGAGGTATGGATTAAAAAAGTGAGCAAAAAGATAATACAAAAGTAACAGAAAATAAAAATGAGAACAGCAAGCTGGCTTTAATGAGAAAAACAGCACAGTTACATGGAATCTTTACAGGGAAGGGTATTAGAGCATTTGCAGAATAGTATGAAAAGCAGCATGGCAGAGAACAATAAAAAAAAAGGATGAGAGGAACAAGTAAAGAGTATTAATGAGCAACAAAAGCAGTCTAAAGAGACAATATTGTAGGCCATTCAGTGATTAGAGGTGTATGTCCAAATACAGGAAAGTAAAAGAGTTAATGATTTTGAGCAAAACAAATGACAAATCATTTCTGTGCTATTCACCTTTTAAAAAGGATGATTAGCACAGAAAGTGAGAGGACATGAAAGAGTTACTGGAAAAAGAGTAAAATATGTAAGTTCCTTACCAAAGGTATGACAGGAGTGAATTGAAGAAGGCACCATGATTGCAAATGAGTCGATGCATGGGTTGTATAGAAGAAATGGTGTAGAGTTCATAGTGTATCAAGTGAATTTCATTGACAAGACTTGTGTATGCCTAATGGATGAATGCACTTGAATAGATCTAGAGTTAGGCATCTGAAGAAGTATTGTTCAGCAAGAGAATGGAGTGCAAGATCAAATCTAAAGGTATCAGAGAGGATGCAGGTTAGCATGTGTGCAGAACTAACTCTTTGAGTTGAGAAAGATTGAGAATGATCATAGAATGTTGAATGTAGTTTATCAGGTCACAAATCAATGCTACAACCACTTAAGATTCAAGGATATCGGAAGTTTATTTTCCACTTGGTTAGACTATAATAAATTTAGTTTAATCCTTTATCGAAGTGCAGGCAAACAAAGTTTGCGCCTGAAGTAGTTCAGGACTGAGGCAACTCGTAGCAAAGGTGGACCAAGCTCTCATCACTCCTAGTCTCAGTATCTCCCATAATGCAAAGCACATCTCCTTACAGACATGTATGATGCTATGCATTAAGGGAAGGGCCACTATCCAGACCAGTTTTGACCTTTATTGAGGTCTCGTCAGTGGGAGGCAGACCCAGAAGTGGTGATTCTAAGGCAGAAGCAATGGAGAGGTCATATTTACTTATATGCATTGCCAAAAGGTGTACCACCTTATTATTAATTTATTCTGGATTTAGAGAAAGATGTAGGAAACCTTCCCTCATCCTTAATAATACACACAATCACCAGACAGACTAGGAGTGAAGAGAGCTTGGTCCACCTTTGCTACGAGTTGCCTCAGTCCTGAACTACTTCAGGCGCAAACTTTGTTTGCTACACTTGGGTAAAGGATTAAACTAAATTTATTATAGTCTAACCAAGTGGAAAATAAACTTCCAACATCTTTCTCTAAATCCAGAGTAAATTAATAATAAGGTGGTACACCTTTTGGCAACTTGTATAAGTCAATATGACCTCTCTATTGCTTTTGCCTTAGTATCACCACGTCTGGGTCTGCCTCCTGCTGACGAGACCTCAATAAAGGTCGAAACCGGTCTGGGCAGTGGCCCTTCCCTTAATGCATAGCAGCATTATGCATGTCCACAAGGAGATGTGCTTTGGGTTATGGGAGATACTGAGACTAGGAGTGATGAGAGCTTGGTCCACCTTTGCTACGAGTTGCCTCAGTCCTGAACTACTTCAGGTGCAAACTTTGTTTGCCTAAACTTGGGTAAAGGATTAAACTAAATTTATTATATTCAAGGTTATCTGTGGGCCAAGTAGATACTGTAATGCATGCATACTGATTAAGAACAAGGGGTGAGGAGTTTTTGGTGTTGGTTACCTTGATCTGGCCAAAAATTATACACATTAATGAGAATTGGTTAACAGAGTAAGATACTGTTATGAGGAAAGAATGTAAACGTTAGAATATTTTCAGTAAGAATAGGACTGGGGATAGAGTTTTGCTAATAACAGCAAACGAAATGTAACCAGTAAAAGAAGAAGTTCATCAGGAAAAGACAAAGTTGAGAGAGGCTTGCCACTATATGAATCTATTTGAGATAAAATCCAATATTACAAAATATATAGCTGGATGCTGCCAGAAAGAGCAAAAGGATATAGATGTCATGCATTGCCACATTATCTCAATAGCCACAAGAGATTAATCATTATTGGAACAAGGACTTATGGATATGGACTGAAAGAAAGAAATTGTTGGAAGTTTTTCCACTTGGTTATACTATAAATTAAAGATACCAAGAAATTATATACTCGGTTTAATCCTTTACCAAAGTTTGTGCCTGAAGTATTTTCAGGACTGGGGCAACACGTATAAAAGAAGCTAATGACTTCACATCACTTGCTTTAGTATCCCATAATGTAAAGCACATAATTATAGACAAGTATAATGCAATGCATTATGGAAAGGGTCAAGAACAGTCTGGGTAGTGACTTTTCCCATAATGCATAGCATTATGCATGTCCATAATTATGTGCTTTGCATTATGGGATACTAAGGCAAGTGATGTGAAGTCATTGTTTGCTTACACTTGGATAAAGGATTAAACCAAGTATATCATTTCTTGGTATCTTTAATTTAGTGAAAGGAGAATAGGGCAAAGAGAAGGAAAGAAATGGAATTTATGGGGCTACTGAGAGATAATTACTTGATAATTATAAGGTACCTCAGATATGATGCTAACTGGATATAGTGAGAGCATCAGAAAATTTGTCTATAACCTTAAGTAAAAGCTGTAAAAGAAATAATGTGAGCTCATTAGAAATACAAAGTACAGGCAAGATATGACTAGCATGGAGAAGAAAATAAAACCAGATTATGATAGAAAATTAGCCAAATGTTACTAGCCACGTGGCATGCTATGTGGTGAGCAGAAGGATGAATGATTATGGAAGGACTGCTAATACTAAGTGATCACTCTGCAAGCATGTATTATCTAGGAAGAGATAATGAAGTGACAGGAATTTAGACAAGAACAGAAGCAGATGAACTCAAGATGTTCAGGATGTTAAGAAATCCAAATGTCATTACAATCTTGAGGGTGGATGAGATCAGCTTGCATGTTATGGGAAAGCACAAGAGAAATGGCATCGATCCTAACCAGACTATTTAAATGAAGTTTCAGATTAGATTGCTAAGGGAGCAGAAAGAGGGCAAAACAGTTCCATTACACAAAGGAGGCTCCAAGTCCAATTAATATCTCAGGAGTGGTGGTTATTCAATATTTTGGTTATTGGTAAAGTTGGTTAAGAACAGCATTCAGGAATGGATGGATAGAAATAAGATATTCTATGGGGGGGCAAGGAGAGTGGTCGGTCAGTATGGGCGCCATGTCCAAGATCCATCTCATCTCAATGCAAGTTCCTGCTCTATCCTTTCAACTAACCAAGAACAACAATGAAATGATGAAAGTGACACTAAGATCAAAATAAATCTTCCTCAAAAACTAATTCTAACAACAAAATAAGCCAAAACATTTCAGAATTTCTACTATAAAAACTTTCACATCTATTTTACTAATATCCATGGCTGGCATAAACTTCAACATAAATGACATCCAAATCACTTAGACATTCAAACCAGACCATCTACTTTTGTCAGAAATTCAAACTGCAGCTATATCAACCAGAGTCCACCTTCAATTGCCAAACTATATATATAATGATTCATTTCACCTTTGTGAGATCTGGCACTGCCTGCCAGAAAATGTCTAATTTAGAATCACATGCATCTGACATCCTCTGGCTCAAGGTATCTGCTCTCCATTAACATTCATCTACTGTGTTTGCTGCTCTCAAAATTCAACAAAAACCATCAGCAAATCCAAATCAGATCTCATGAAGGCTAACAAAAAAAAACATCTCGTCTAAATGTCTAAATGGAAGCTGTGCTTTCTCTGGTCACTTGCAAAGGCAATTATATGCAACTTCTGCTGACTTGCATTTCCCCACCTCTTTCTCCCTCTCTCATCCAGATGGCACTACTGTTACAGCACCTAAAAATGTGTATGTATCAGATCTATACTGGAGTCAGTGCTGTTCATTTAGAAATCATTGACATTAACAATAATTTCATGAGAGAATATCCAGTTATTTACCAATGAAGCTAAACTAGTGAAAGCAACAGCTAATAAAGCTGATGAAGAGTTCCAACAGGATGACATAAGGAATAAGCAATAAAACAATTTGGACACATTGCATAGACACTGAATTGCAAGTTGTCCGGTTGGTTGGTGATTTACTGGTGCAAGGATAGCAAAGGTCATACTGCCACATTCCAAAGGATACAGTACACAAGATTGCACTGCAAGAAACTAAGGATTTAGAGAAAATGCTGGATAGTTCAAAGAACATATTACAAAAGTGGGAAAACTATTTCAAAGGATCACATGAATGTTAAGAAAAAACTAACAGGCAGGAAGTTAGAACATACTGAGAAAGAAATTATTCCCATTTATTAGGGTTCAATACAGCCAATTGTGCACAGATGGTTGTCTAACGAGTTGTGGAAATGGGTTTGTAGTATGCTCCCTATGAGCGAGCACACTGCAAATCTTTGTAGGTTATAAAGTTTAACTAATAGGTACAAAAAGAGGAGGTATGATGGAAACAAATTACTAAAGGGTTTTATAAAGTAGATGAATAGAGTAGAGCAGATGTTATAGAAATTTCCCCATACATAACTGCACAGGAGACAAGAAGATCATCCTTGGAAGTTACAAAAGTGTGGTTAGCAAGGGTGTAAACTAGATTATTTTTCTTCTTGAAGAGTGATAAATGAATAGAACAGGCTGCCAGAGATGGTCATTAAGACTCTGTTGGTGAAGAAAAAGATACGATACACATTACGTCAATAATGGTTAGTATTGGCCTCCATGATGAGTCTAAGCCTCCACAGAGATACTCATAATAGTAATAATTATCTGCACAATTTGCCAATACTCAAACAGTCCTGCAGTAATTGTAGGAGAAATATACCTAATCACCTTTCTCAACCTGGCTAAATCAGCAAACAACCATGTATCACTTTCCAAAGTGATTCCAACATTTGTTAATACACAAAGGCAACAACAGCTCTGGGAGGGAATATGTTATGCTACTAGATACTCAGTCTATTTCTCATTCATTAACTTATCTATCCATTTCAGAATGTTTTTATCACATCTTCCAATTTATATAATAATTTTTTCTTTTCTTTTTTTTTTTTTAAATGCGATTAACTACCCTGCATGAAAGGTTCATAAACCTGTGGTACAATAATACCATGAGTGAATAAGTTTAAAGCGAATAAAAGTTGAACAGCTCTCAGATGTGAACTGTAGACTAAAATACACAAAGATTATTGAAGAAAAAATGAAAGAGTTTGAGAACAAGAAATTAAACCTTGGAGATTCAATGGCAAGCCTTGAAGAAAACCCTGATTGATTCAGCCAGAGAAACATGTGGTGAGGTTGTCTGCAAGGATAGAAAAATCAGACCTCCATGGTGGACACAGGAAGTTCAAGAGGCAGTGAAGGAAAAGAAGAAAGCATATCAAAAGTTACTGGAAAAATAAATTAGCTTATGCTCTTAGAGAATATAGAGACAAATGTAAGAAAGCTTTACCCTCTGTAAAACTAGCTAAACAAAAGTCCTGGGAAGACTTTAGCAAGAACGCAAAAAATAAATATCAAGACGGTGGCAAAATATTCTGGACATTGTTGAAGAAGCTTAGAAATGGAGGAAAGAGAGAGTGCTGTAAAAGGAGTTAGAGATGATAAGGGTGACATGAAAATGGGAGAAAAAGTTATCCTTGAAGTATGGAGTAATTACTTCGAAAAATTGCTAAATGAAACAAGCAGTGATAGTACAGTGGTAGAAAACACTCAACAGGCATACAGTCAGGAATAAATATCATACTTGAAGTAGAAAAAACCATCAAAGGCTTGAAATGTGGAAAAACAGGAGTAGATGATATTGGACCAGAAATGCTGAAGTATTATCATCATCAAATTCCTGACATATTCTCTATACCCTCAAGGGGTGTGGAGAATATGATAATACTACATGAAAAATCTACATCATTAATAACTTCCTATCTACAATTTTCCTCCAAATCAGTCTATTACTTGTCAAGACTCCAATATTATCATTATCAAATCTTATATTTCTATCGTTTAAGGCAATATCGTACCGTATCTATCCACCTATAGCTTGGTCTTCCACTGGGTCGCTTTCTTTCCAAACTAGCAGAGAACACTTGTTTTGCGAATCTTTACTCGCCCATTCTGTTTAAGTGACCATACCACCTGAGATTAGCTCTGCTAACGCATTCCTGGATGCTGACAATGTCAAGTTCTTTCCTAATATCCTTGTTTTTAATATGATATTGCCATTGATGCCATCTGTTCACGCCTCTAATCTTTCTCAGGACTCTCATATCTGCGGTCTCTAGTCTTTGGTCAATGTTTTACTTCTGACCCAGCTCTCAGATCCATAAGTTAAAACTGGTTTGAACACTGTCTTGTATACAGCGAATTTGGTGTTCTGACTAATTTCTCTCTTATGCCATATGAATTTATTCAATTGACTTCCTACCATACCAGCTTTGTTGATTCTGTTGTCTATTTCTTTATTTAATTTAACATCATCAGTAAAAATCGTACCTAATTAGCTGAAATCTTTTACTTGTTCCACAGGTTCTCCGTTCACAATGCAGTTGACATTTTCAATGATTCTGTCTATTTCCAGTCTTTTTATTGCTGACCTTCATACCATATCTATCACAACAGTTATTCAATTTACACAGGGAATCTTGCAAACTTCTAGCAGATTTATTTAGAAGTACAACATCATCCGCATAAAGCAAAGAGCTGACATTAACATCCTAAATTCTAATATCATGTTTAATACCACTTTCCTTCATAATGTACACCAGATTTAACATTAAACCATCTTCCTGTAAATCCTTCAATTCTAACTGCCGACTTACAACTCAAATACAGACTAAGTATTGCTTGATATAATACCCCATTGACATCATATAAATGTAGCGAATTGAATAGCTTCTCTCTTGACACCTTGTCATATGCCTTTTCCAGATCGACAAAACTTAAATATGGATCTTTGTTATATTCCCATGCTTTCTCGACTATTTGTCGTAAAGTGAAGATCTGATCCTGATAGCCTCTATTTGACGTGAATCCAGCTTGTTCTTCACCAAGCTTTTCCTCCACAATTCTTCTCAACTGTTTCTCAAGTATACTTGCATAGATCTTGCCAGGAACACTCAATAGGGAAATACCTCTGTAATTCTCGCATTCAGTTTAATTTCCATTTTTATATATGGACACTATTAGAGCTCTACTCCAATCATCGGGAATTCGTCCCTCTGTCCAGGCTTTCTGAACTATGCAGTGCAGCCTTTGTAAGACTTTTATATCCCCACACATGAGCATTTCTGGTCGAATATCATCTACTCCTACTACCTTTCCACATTTCAGGCTTTTGATGGCTTTTTCTACTTCAAGTATGGATATGTATTCCTGACTGCATGCCTGGTCAGTGTTTCTTACAACTGTGCTGTCATCACTGCTTGTTCCATTTAGCAATTTTTCAAATTAATTACTTCATACTTCAATGATATATTTTTCTCCCGTTTTTATCTCACCTTCATCATCTCTAACTCCTTTTACAGCTCTTTCCTCCATTTCTAAGCATTTTCAACAACCTCCAGAATATTTTGCCACCTTCTTGATATTTATTTTCTATGTTCTTGCCAAAGTCCTCCAATGACTTTCATTTAGCTAGTTTTACACAGTGTTTCGCTTTCTTACATTTGTCTCTGTATTCTCTAAGAGCACAAACTGACTTATTTGCCAGGAATTTTTGATATCCTTTCTTCTTTTCCTTCACTGCCTCTTTAACTTCCTGTGTTAATGGAGTCCTGATTTTTCTATCCTTGCAGACAACTTCATCACATGCCTCTCTGGCTGAATCAATCAGGGTTTTCTTCAAGGCTTGCCACTGAATCTCCAAGGTTTGGTTTCTGTTCTCAAACTCTTTCATTTTTTATTCAATAAGCTTTGTGTATTTTAGTCTACAGTTCACATCTGAGAGCTGCTCAACTTTTATTCGCTTTAAAACTTTCTTACATGTTATTCTTTTCAATATGAAATTCAATTTTATCCCTGCTCAAGACTAAATAGTGATCACTTCCAATTTCAAATCCTCTGTACATTCTGGTGTCCTGCACCGGGGAGAAAACATCACTATCAACAATAACATAGTCAATGAGACTTTTCTTATTCCTTGCCTCTTCTCTCAATGTGAATTTGTGCATATTTTTATGTTGGAACACGGTGCTAGTAATAACCAGTCCATGTCCTGAGCAGAAATCCAAGAGATATTTGCCATTATTATTAGCTTTGCTCTTTTCTCCAAATTTTCCAAAATATTTTTGTATGTCTGACAATCATTTCCTACTCTGCTATTCAGATCCCCTACAAGAACCAACTTTTCCTTTCTCATTGTGTCAGTTGCTTTTTCTAAAGCATCAAAAAATTCCTCCACTTCTACCTTAGTAGAACCTTCCGTGGGGCCATAGGCACAAATAAGTCTCATTGTCCATTTCCCCATTCTCATATTTGCTCACACCACTCTACTTGAGACTGCCTGCCATTCAAGAAGATTAGCCTCGTATGTCGTGTTGAATACTATGGCAACTCCTTCTTTTCCTTGATTGTCATTGCCTGAATATAACATTTTGTATTTATTGCTCAGAAAGATCTCTCCAGTTTTTGTCTTTTTTTGTTTCAGTCATCCCTATTATGTCGATGTAGTACTTATCTAATTCCTCAGCCAGCTCCATTTCTTTGCCATTCAGACTTCTTATGTTGATAGTACTGATCTTTAACTCTGGTGATGTTGAGTTGGGGTGCGTTTTCAGATTTGTTCCAGTATCTGACTTTTCGCTGTTTGCCCTGGTTCCCTGGCGAAAACAACAGGGGCCTTGTTTAATCGGGCAACGCCCCAGCTGGCATAACATTTTGTCAAGTTGTACCATCGTTTTTTATTTTGGCTTAACCAATAAGAATACAATTTGCTCTGCTAAATCCCAAATTGTCAGCTCATCCTGGTTCGTTCAGTATCCAGGTAGATACCCAACAGGGTGCACCACGAGAAGGTGAGGATGGACATTAGGTCAGAAGCCCTGGTCAGTTCTCCACATTCCTTTAAAGGCTATATGAAGGTCTCCTCTCAGTTATACAGCTTTGACTCTTAAGCACCCCAATGCTGAAGTATGGTTATATAAAAGTCTTACTGTGGCTGCACTGCATAGTCCAGAATGCCTGGACAGAGGGGTAAATTTCTGATGATTGGAGTAGAACTCTCATAGTACCCATATATAAAAAGGGAAATAAAACCGAATGTGAGAATTACAGAGGTATTTCCCTACTGATGTTCCTGGTAAGATTACTTGAGACACGGTTGAGAAGAATTGTGGAAGAATAGCTTGGTGAAGAACAAGTTGGATTCAGGCCAAATAGAGGCTCAGGATCAGATCTTCACTTTACGAC
This sequence comes from Typopeltis vanoorti, assembly GCF_054136105.1. Classification (NCBI taxonomy): domain Eukaryota; kingdom Metazoa; phylum Arthropoda; class Arachnida; order Uropygi; family Thelyphonidae; genus Typopeltis; species Typopeltis vanoorti. The sequence goes on along the minus strand of NC_143551.1, from coordinate 136,338,737 downwards.
AAATAGTGGAGAAATCATGGGAATATAACAAAGATCTATATTTCAGTTTTGTCAATCTGGAAAAGGCATATGACAAGGTGCCAAGAGAGAAGCTATTCAATACGCTACAGTTATATGGTGTCAATGGGGCATTATATCAAGCAATACTTAGTCTGTATTTGAGTTGTAAGTCAGCAGTTAGAATTGAAGGAAGTACAGGAAGATGGTTTAATGTTATATCTGGTGTGAGACAAGGATGTACATTATCCCCTCTGTTATTCATTATCTATATGGATCACATTATGAAAGAAAGTGGTATTAAACATGATTACTAGCTCTTTGCTTTATGCAGATGATGTTATACTTCTAAATAAATCTGCTACAAGATTCCCTTACTAAAATGAATAACTGTTGTAATAGATATGGTATGAAGGTCAGCAATAAAAAGACAAAGACAATGAAAAAACTTGAAAATGTCAACTGCATTGTGAACAGAGAACCTGTGGAACAAGTAAAACATTTCAGCTACTTAGGCACGATTTTTAGCAAAAATGGTAAATTAAATATGGAAATAGACAACAGAATCAATAAAGCTGGTATGGTACAAAGTCAATTGAATAAATTCATATGGAATAAGAGAGAAATTAGTCAGAACACTAAATTAGCTGATACAAGACAGTGTTCAAACCAGTTTTAACTTATGGATCTGAGAGCTGGTTCAGAAGTATAACACTTGACCAAAGACTAGAGACCACAGATATAAGACTCCTGAGAAAGATTAGAGGCGTGAACAGATGGCATTAACGGCAATATCATATTAAAAACGAGAATATTAGGAAAGAACTTGATTTTGTCAACATCCAGGAATGTGTTAACAGAGCTAATCTGAGGTGGTATGATCACTTAAAAAGAATGGGCGAGGAAAGATTAGCAAAAACGTGTTCTCTGCCAGGTTGGCAGGAAAACGACCCAGAGGAAGACCAAGATATAGGTGGATTGATACGGTACAATGTGCCTTAGACGATAGAAATATGAGATCTGATAATGTTGGAGTCTTAACAAGTAACAGAGTGATTTGAAGGAAAATTGTAGATAGGAAGTTAGTAATGATCTAAAATTTTCATGTAGTACTATCATATCCTGTACACCCCCTTCAGGGTACATTGCAGGAATTTGATGATGATGGATAAGTTTTTTTATATTTATTAATTTGTATATTATACATAATCCATAAGCCCTGCGCTACAGACTAAACATGTAACTTTTTTTAAAACTACTTCAGGCTCAATAGACAGGACAGTGGTTTCAGACTGGACAATGAAATTCATTTCCAACCTAGAGACAATCACAAACATTCATGCTGACAGCAGAATTCAAACTCACAGGCTGTTAGTTGCAGGGAGAATATGCTAATCACTCAATCAACCAGGCTGGCATTACCTTTGTCAGTTTGCCATACAGTATACTACAGTATATCTAGCATCATATCATTTTACCATGAACTCAGGCTATTTTATGTGGCATAGAAAATGCAAAACATATTGAAGACACAACCATGGGCTCCTCCTCTCTTTCCCCTCAATCTTTACACGAAATATTTTGAGAATACAGCCCTAAACTCAGCCCTCCCCCACTCTCAAACCCAGATGACTAGAATATGTGTGCTCCATTTGGCCACATGGCAGATATATACTGGAAATGTTTTTAGCACACCTCAACAGCTAACACCCAAGGATCCTTTGTCACATTTGCAAAGGGGAACAGTAGTAGTCTGCCCTTCTATGATACTCTGGTCACCCAACTATCCAATGAATCGTTATCCTTTTCTATCTTTAGAAAATCTATTCCCCGTGTGGGGACACCTGTAACCCCCATCGGGCATGTCCCCTGGTGGCGGATCAGGGAATGCTCGTCATAGGTTACTATGAAGGGTAGGAGGGAAATAAAATACCTCCCGTGGACCAACAGGATAGCACTTCCCTCACAGGCCGGTCTGGGGGCCTCGAAGGTGGCAGCCCCACCACCAGACTCGGGTGCTGAAGGCTAATCCCCTGCACACCTTAAAATTTCACTCATTAAAAGAAATAACAAAGAGATAGCCGAACTGCCTAAATGGTTAACGACAAAGCGAGGAAAAAGGTACACGAGATACAGAACATGGAACATTAAAAGTCTACATGGAAAAGAAAACGAATTAATTGATGAATTTAAAAAATCAAGATTGGATTTGCTAGCAGTCACAGAAACAAAAAAGAAAGGTCAAGGTTGCCAGAAAATGAAAGATGGATATATACTTTTCTATTTGGGGGTAAACCCAAGAGAAAGGGGAAAACAAGGGATAGCTTGCATAATTAAACCAGATCTCAAAGAATATATTACTAAATGGCAACTAATAAACGAAAGGTTGTTGCAATCACTATAGATTTTAAATCAGACAACCAAGTATTCACTGTAATTGTTGCATATGGCCCAAACGATAATGCCAATAAAGAAATTAAAGATGAATTCTTCAAACTCTTACAAAAAAAACAATTGAAGAAGTTCAAGGGCATATCATACTACTAGGAGTGTGTGAATTTATGTATGTATGACTTTATTAGAAAATTTTGTGTTATTCAAATTGGGTCGCATGAATTGATACCTTTCAATAAGATACACGTTTTGTATAAAAAATTTGTTTTAAAAATATTTCCCTTGTAATATGATAAGAGTTTTGATCTTCTAGTTATTGTGCATATATTATTTATCCATTTATTATTAACTTGTATGTTACCATAACTTTTTCCATAATCCAAAAGCAATTGCTGATATGCTCATGAAGATTTTGTTTCAAAATATTGTCTTACTATGATGTAATGTCCCAGTGACTTTTGCTATCCCTGCACCAAACAAACCATGTCAGACCCCTCATATGAAAAATCTTAGTTTTTCAAGTGAAGTTGATTTAGCCAGTGTCATATATTGAGGTGCCAGGATTTTCCTTCCTGAAAACTCGGTTTTTCATACAGAAAAACAGTCAAAACCAACCAAAAGAACGAACGAACGAACACACACACACACACACACACACACACACACACACACACACACACACACACACACACACACACACACTCTACAGCTGTACCAGACAGAATTAACTGCCCTATCATTAGAAGTAAGCAGCTTTCTGATACGCTAAGTTATTTGGCCATGACAATCCATTGAACCTAACACATAAGGGAAGAGGGGATATATGTAGAAAGTATTTTACCTTGGGTATAATAAATGTTAAAGATACCAAGCTATTTTAAACCTGGTTTTACTCCAATGAAGTAAAACCAGGTTTAAAATAGCTTGGAAGAGGGGATAGTTTGAAACCATCCAGCACTTGTGGAATCTTAATAAAGACATTTCAAATGAAGGTGTGTTAGCAGGTCTCATAATAAGATGTATGGGTTTTTTTTATCCAACAAACTTTGGTTTTTCATCCTGAAAAAAATGGGCAGATTTTCCAGAGAATACATGCAATTATCAGTCACAATACTCTGTCCTTGTAGCCTTAATTGTGTCATCCATAATTCCAACTGAACCAAACTCATTGTTATTCAAAACTTCTTTTAGTGTTTAGCTGGACTACAGGCAAAGAAAAAGTCATACTTTTTTGGTACTTGTATGAGTTTGTTACACTTGAGTGCAATATTTATAACTAGAGCATATTGATTTATAATCATTCTCTTTTTAATTGTATTTATAATATCAAGGAAAAATCTACAGTAGTTTACTTGATGGCCAAGTGGGCAGATAATATTCCCTGGATAATGCTTCTGCTGTCTGACTAATAAGCCACGAGTTTGAAACCTCTTCCAAGCATCAATGTTTGTGGTTAGCTTTAAGTGGTAGATGAATTTCATTGCCAAGTTAATAAATAAAAAAATTTGGCTCCTTATGTGTTCAGAAAAATCTTGCTTGGTTCTTATTCAACTGTATATAATTCACTGTATTGGATTCTGAAATTACAGATTCATGCTTATGGAGCTTGAAAATAAGCATAGGTTTGCAATTTTAGCAATTTGTCACCTTTGGAATTTTTCTTTTTCTTTTATTTTCTTTTTTGCAGTTACATAGGATTATGAACTTGTAAAAGTAAGCTGCATTATCCATAAAGTAAGCTAAGACTTAGAGATCACTCTTATGAAAATTCTTCCTTACTTTGTTCCAGGTTTGACCCATCCCTGTAGTGGTTCTCAGTAAGATCTGCAAAATATCCCTCTACAGCTGCAATCACCTCTTGATTCGAAGAAAAACGCTGACCAGCGAGGAAGATTTTTAGTTTTTGGGAAGAGATGGAAATCAGAGGGAGCCAAATTTGGGGAATAGGGTGGATGTTCCAACAATTCATAGTGCAGATCTCTTAATTTTTCCATTGCCAAAACACCTTTGTGGACAGGTGCATTGTCCTGATGAAAGATGATTTTTTCCTTCTGTAAACTGGGTCTTTTCTGACGAATGTTTTCATCTAGTCTGGTTAAAAGATTGGAATAATATTCCCTGGTTATTGTTTTATCCTTTTCAAGATGATTAATAAACAAAATGCCTTTAGCATCCCAAAACACCGATGCCATGACCTTTCCTACTGATGGAACGGATGGTCTTTTTTAGTGTTGAACAACCGGCTTCTGTCGACTGTTTGGATTCTGGTGTGTAATGGTGAATCCAAGTCTCATCCATAGTAATAAATTGATGAACAAAATCAGTTTTATTCTTGTTTAAACGCTCCAAGCACTGTTCAGAGATTTTCATGCAAATATGTTTTTGATCTGCTCTGAGCAAGCGCGGCACCTGTCTTGTGCAAAGCATTTGCAATTCTTCATGCAAAACATATCCTACACGTTCTTTTGAAATGCCTATAGTATCAGCAATTTCACGCACTTTGACTAGCCGGTCATCGAATACCATATCGTGCACTTGATCAATAATTTCTGGTGGTGTTACTTTCTGGACGTCCTTCACATGGATCATCTTCTTCAAGGTTTGTATGACCACATTTAAGCTCGGTAGCCCATTTCTTAATTGTCGAAAATAAACAATGATGAATAGAGTAGAGTTTTGGTTACTTTTACGAAGGAGAAGAGTGACCATAAATGTTTATGAACTTCGAATGAATTGCTTTTAGCATTAAACCTTCTTTTACAAAGAATTTTATAACTGCACGATACTCAATTTTATCCATTTCAAGGGAATACAGACAACACTTTTGCTTCAGACAGCTGTATAAAACAAACTACTTGATAGAATGACTTGCAATTTCACATGGATGCTTATGACCAAATGTACCAACTTAGAAAAAACAAATCTTGCCGATAGTGTTGCCATCTATGGTCAGGGCCGAGAACCTTTCAGACCACCCTTGTATATATTCCCCAAACCCAATCCACTAAAAATCCATAACACACACACACACACACAAAAAAAAAAATCAATTGCCATTTCCTACATTTGGTAGCTAAAAACTCACTAGTCTTCAACAGATATGACATACAAAATTAAGATGCCTTCAAGCTATGCCAAAAATAAGCTATTCTTATTTGCCTACTAAAAGATGCTCTCCATCATCCAGTGTATCTCCCTGGAAGTAAGCAAAAAGTCTTTGGGGGGGAATAATACACTTTTCTAAAAACATTTTAATTTTTTTTTTTTAAACTTATTTATAGTTTGTCTCCATATTGTTGCACATGAGTGTAGGTCAATTTTTTTTTTTTTTTAAAAATTTGTTTATTCATTAATTGAGTTATTACATATCATTACATTACATCTCATTCATTTATATGTACACGTGGAATAAGAACAATGCAGTTCAGTAATTACTTGAATATTTTGTATTGGTTAATTTCTCTTGGTATAAAGTGGTTACTTACTTTTTATACAATTATTCTAAACAAGTTATCAATATTCTTATAAAAATTTAGATACTGTCTAATCAGATTTCAGTATGTGTTCGTGTTGTTTTCCTTTCGTATTAAGAGCGGTAAGCCATTGAAGATTTTTGGAAACCAAATAGATAGTGTTTGTGTATTATTTCTTTTTTGCATTTTAGTGATAAAATATTTTAAGCCTGCTTTTCTGCAGAAGTATATTTTCTAATACTTACCTACTGGTTATCACTCTTTAGGAAAAGTAGCATCCTGTGAACATATAGTTGTCTAAGTCAGCACTTCCCAAACTGTGGGCCGTGGCCCCCTTGGGGTCCATAGGTTTTGTTGAAGGGGGGACCGTGAAATAATGAAAACAAATTTAAAATCTTTTAAGACTAAGTAGATTTTTTTTATCTTAAAATAAAAGTATTTAATTTTTATTATTTATTATTTCTTTTTTGTTATTTTTTATATTTTAATGGAAAAAAATCACACATTGGTGTAGGTTCACAAATTTTCCTTCCTGCATATTTTGGCGCTTAATGAATATTAGTAAATATATGCTTATTCATATAAGTTTCATTTCAAAGTAGAAATCTAAGAATTGCAGTTTTAAATATTTCACCCGATATTGGTGTAGCAGTATTGAAACACACCCATCACATTAAATTGTTATTAAACTTCTTTTATGTTTTTAATTCTTTCTTTATTACTAATCGTTTTATGTTTCATGTGCTTGTACCACAAATGTACAATAACAATATATCTATCTATATAAAAATATGAGATAATGTGCCATGTCAAATGTGTATGTAAGATGCTAAAAATGTAATATTTGAATTGGGGGGGGGGGGATGACATTAAGAAGTTTGGGAAGCACTGGTCTAAGTGGAAGGATATTTAATACGGTATATTTAGTATTCACTGTAGTGCCGCTATATTTAATGTTGGTCAAAACGAGTGTTAATTTATTTTGTAGAGATTAATGGTGTCAGTGTGGTGACATGTTCCTCCCCAGCTTAGTATACCGTACTGTATAACAGTTTGTATCCAGGCAAAATATGATGTTCTTAACATTGTCAGAGTTGAGAATCTCTTAAAGGAGAAGACTTGAGATAGCAAAAATTTGTTGCATACTTCTGTAATATGTGGTTTCCCGTTTAAGTTGCTGTCTATTTTTAATCCTAGGTAGGTTATAGCATTCACATTTTCTATCTCCATACAGTTACAATTTTGGTTACTTTTACAGTAACCAAAATTTTACAGTAACCAGTTATGTAGGAATACATGGGATGTGTAGGACTATGTGGGATATGTTCGAGGATACACTGCGGTTGGTCAGTGAATTTTTGTCTGTTTCATTGTGGTTGTTTTTTTCCTTAGAAAATTTAGTGCTTTATAGTATATTAGTGTAGATTTTAGTGTATTTAGTATTTTATAACATATTTTTGAGATATTTCAACAATAAGTATAAGTTTAAAATGGCACCAAAAATGCAAAATACTAAAAAGAGCACTGCATGCAAGAACAAGGAGGCTAGCCCTGCTAACGAGGTTATTGGAGTTGTGGAAGAGGTTAGTGAAAATGAATTAACCTCCAAAATAGCAAAATTGAAACAGATCATCAGAGAAACAACACAGGAATTACAAAAAGTCAAGAGGCATTTAAATGAGCATAGGGAGAAAATGAAAATTAAGCAGCAAAATAAGAAACAGGTAAGTCAGGAAGTAATAACGGAAATCAGGTAAGTAACGTTGTTAGTAAAGAGAAAGATTATTTGGTATGGTGACTCTATAATAAAACATGCTACTGATGAGCAAGTTATAACTTCGAGTTTTCCTGGAGAGAAAATTAAGAATATAAAGGAAGCAATTCAAAAACAGAAAAGAAAAGTAAACAAAATTGTAATAGGTACTAATCACTTAACTAGCAATAAGTTCAGTATGAGAGAGGACATGAAAGGGTTGTTGGAAGAGGCGAGAGTGAAGGGTGAGAAAGTGAAAATCGTCAGTATTTTACCTCGATATGATAAAAATGAATTAAGAAGATGGCAAACGATTCAATGCAATGGCAGTGTTAGAAGGAATGGATGCGAGTTTTTGGATGTGTGGAGTGGGTTTGAGGGAAGGTTCCAACCTTCCCTGGATTTATATAAGAGTAATGGCCTACACTTGAACGTGTTTGGTTGGTATCAGGAGTCTAATTGAAACAAAATTATCAAGGGAGGAATGGTGAGAATGTCAGTGTAAGAGCAACAATGTTATATAACTGTGTTAATGACAGGAATGGGCTTTGTAATGGAAATGTTGATAAGGAGAGAATGATTTTGGCTTTGTGTTCGTCCAGTTTGGACCCAAACATGTGCAAAGATGTCTGCACATACACCCTCTGTCCAAAAAAAAAGAAACCGAAATTTTTATTGAAAATAAATAACAAGTCAATTATAATTATTCAAATCATTTATTTCAATCAATATACTCTTATTTTAGCTTCAATACAGCATTTGGCACTGTCAATTAATTTGTTAAATGAGTTTTTTTTATATCGGTTTTTTGGGATACTGTTGAGGGTTGCAGTTACTGCAGCTTGAACGTTTTCAATGGTGTCATATTGCTTTCCTTTCATCGGCAAATGAAGTCAGGGGAAGAGAAAGAAGTCACAGTAGCAAGTGATCCAACACAAAAACCATCTCACAATGTTCGAACGATGAAATTGTGCATTATCGTGCAAAAGTGACCAGCTGCCTGCATCATGATATTCATGCCATACGTGACGAATTCTCGCTATCAAACGCATCAAAACTTCGAGATAAAACTCACCATTGACCGTTTGGCCAGGCAGAACGATTTCTTTTTGGATAATACCCTTGGAATCATAGAAACAAATCAGCATTGTCTTTACTTTTGACTTCACCAACTGACTTTTTTTTCGAATGCCCCTCCTCTGGTGGTCTCCACTCGGCACTCTGTTTCAGGCTCATACTCAAAACAACACGTTTTGTTACCAATAGCGATTGTTTCAAGGAAGTTTGAGTCAGTACAAGCGGTTTGTTCCCCACAAGTTGACCTCACGGCGGTCAACTTGTGGGGAACAAATCATGAATTCAATTTACAACGGCTCAAACTCTCGGTCAAAATGTTGTGCACAGTTGATTTTGTAATCCCCAATTCATCTTCAATCAATCTCATGGACGATTTAGGGTTTTCTTTAATGAAATCACGCACTTTTGGGATGTTAACTTTGCTCAGTCCAGTTTTTGGATGGCCCGGCTTTTCGTCGTCCTCAAGCGTCTTACGATCACTTCGAAATCGCTTAAACCACTCATAAACTTGAGTAAGGGATAAGCATTCATCACCGTATGCTTTTTGATGCGTTTCGATAAAACTTTTACCAAGTTTAACACAAAAGTCAATCGCAGCTCTCTGTTTGAAACTCATTTTCCGACCATTCGTCAAAACACACTGTCACTCTTGGCACTATAACTCTGCTTCTAATAAAACAAATGTCATAAACAGTTGAAACAACACTAATGAAGGTTGCCGCTTCAAAAGATACAACAGGTGGCACCACTAGTTTCTTCTATTTTCAAAAAGTTCAGTTTCTTTTTGGATAGAGGGTGTATAAGGTACTAGAGAAGAACAGAGATCTGCAAGTTGTCCAACTGTGTCATGCAGACTGCAGACAAGAGTATACAAAAGAACATGTAAGTAGATTATTATATCTGTACATGAATGCTAGGAGTATCAGAAACAAAGGTGTAGAATTTGTTGCTTTAATCAATATTTTGGGACCTCAGATTATAGGCATTAGTGAGACCTGGCTATCAGAATCGGATATACTAACTGGTATTGAGTACACTATTTTTAGGAAGGATAGGAGATGATAGGAGAGAAGGGGGGGGGGGTGCTATTAATGATATCGGATGACTTGAATCCAGTCAGAGTTGAGACCTATGATTGTAATACTACTACTGCTACTAACAGTATTTCATGTGGCAATGAGTTTGAAGCCATCTGGTGAGGTGGAATCTACCAAGATCAATTACATAGTGGGGTGTTGTTACAGACCTGGTGGATTGTTGCTAGTGATGGTGAAATGCATAACCAAATAGACAAGATGACCCGAGAAGAGTAATCATAACAGGAGACTTTAATTATCCAAATATTGACTGGGTAGCAGTAGAATCTCATGAGAAGAATCAAAATGCATTTATTGAGCTGTTGGGGGGACAACTTCCTCAAGCAGCATGTGACAGAAGGAACTCGAGGTCAAAGAGTGTTAGATTTGATTATATTGTCAGATGGCGTTTCAGTTAAAGACATAACTATTCTGCCTCCAGTTGGTGATAGTGATCATGAGGTACTCACTTGGAAAGTGACTAAGTTTATGAATGTTTCATTCAGAAAAAGTTAAATGCTGAACAACAAAGCAGGAAATTATGACCAACTCAGGCGTATACTAAGTTCAGTGGAATGCAATTGGTTGATGGATGGGAAGAATATCGACAGTGCATGGGAAGCATTTAAATAATACTTAAATGATGCGATATCAGAGTGTGTCCCGAGAGTTGGTGATAGTTGGAGACCGATGATGGCTGACTGACAGATATCAAATGGATGTGTAATCTTATTAAGCAAGAGATTCGTAAGAAAAGGAAAGAATGTGGAAAGAATACTGTGTGCATAAGGATGATGTGCATTATGAAAATTATAAGCAACAGGCTAGAATAGTCACAACTGTTCTATGGAAAGCAAAGTCTGAGTATGAAAAGAAACTGGCTCTGCATGCTAAAGACAACCCACAAGAATTCTATTGATATGCTGCAAGTAAAAGAAAGAATGCGTATGAAAGAATAACTCTTTTAAATGCAGATGGCACGAGGGTTACAGTGCAGAAAAGATTGTTCAACTAATGGGTGCCCGTTTTGTTAAAAGCTATCAACATGGTGTACACAACATCGTGCTCACTGCTACCTCTTCACTGAATGAAGAAACTCAGGTGTATGAGATTCTTTATTTAGAGAAGTAACTCAGGTGTATGAGGACGAGATATTAGAGCTGTTGCTCAAACTGAATAAGAATTTAGCAATAGGGACTAATGGGATATAAGCATGTGTGCTAAAAGAGTGTTCAGCTGAACTGGCTATTCCTTTGCCCAGGCTGTTTAATATGAGTCTCAGAACAGAGAAGATTCTGCAGGAATGGAAAGAATGTATGGTCTTTGATACGGTAATATTGGATACATCGGTCTGCACCACCACAAGGGTGGTGCAAAGACCAATTAGTATCTCAGGAGTGGTGGTGAAGATTTTAGAAAAACTAGTTAGGGCTTGCATTCAGAAATGGGTTACAGTGAATCTGTACTTTGCAATGAACAACATGGGTTTACTAAGGGAAGGTCATGTTTTAGAAACTTGCTCGCATTCTATAACAATGTTACCTTTGAACTAGACAAGGGGAATGGATACACCCTTTAGGATTTTGCTAAGGCTTTTGACAGAATACAGCATGGTAGACTGTTGCATAAATTGGAGAATATGTGTTTGGATTATAGAATATTAATGTGGATAATAGGATGGCTGACTGACAAATATCAAAAAGTGGTATATGTGAGTCTGTAAGATTTAAGGTGTAATTAAGTGGTGTACCATAAGGATCAGTGCTTGGTCCACTGTTATTCAATCTATACATTAATGATATTGGGAAGGATCTGACAAGCAACATACAGCTATTTGTTGATATCTCATTGAGTATTCAGTGTATCATCATCAGCAAATAGCTGTATGTTGCTTGATATGAGTACATCACATGATATGAGGAGCAGAAAATTAACTGTTTGCAGTATGTGCTTGGTTAATGACTGGCCCTGACATGCGAACTGATATTTACTATTTCTAAATCTAATTTGACTGGACGAGGTGTGCTGTATGTTGTCGATGATATTTTAAGCTAAGCTTCTAAGAGTGGTTAAAGAATTCCTTATTTAAAATAAGTTATATTATACGAAAGCTTTAAGAACCTGTCTGGTGTTCTTGTTAAGAACTTTCAGTAACTAAGGATTAGAATCCTAATATTATGCTAGTTCTTTGGACATCCTCCTCTCAAACAAATCAGAGTTGGGAAATGAAAGTGATATAATATTTATGCAGTGAAATTACTACCAATATTTAGTTTACTTGGAATAAAATTTTGCCTCATATTAAACATAGAACATACCTTTTCTCCCTTCCAGTAATACAGATTTATTTTAAGATGTTATTTAAAAACATAACATTAAAATAAGGATACAATTAATAGATGTCTGAAAGTCTTCTAAACAAACACGGCAAGTTATTCTTCCAGTATTCCTTTGACGATCCCTAATAAAAAAATAAGACAATGAATGAAGAATAAAAACATTCATAAATTACTAAGATTCCAATCATGAAAAGAACTTGCCTAGAAATAATCATTAAATACGCATAAAAATCATTCTGATATATTACAAACTTTTTTTAATGATAATTCCACCCAAAAAAAAAAAAAAATAGTATAGTTATTAAATTACCAATGCAGCACAGCAAGGCAAGTGGGCTAAGATGAAGATAACATGGAAATGGTGTTCCAACCTGGTTTCCCAATGAGCAAATACATGATACAGATCACATCATTTAAAATTAATATGTTTTAATCCCCATTCATCAAATACAGGTGTTCACAAAGGGAAGTACAATCCTTAGACAATTCAGGTTTATTAGTAATTACAAAAACATGTTGAAATGTGCTGACCATTGTTGTTTCCACAAGCGAACGCAAAGCATTATCAAACACATTTCTTACCATCTCATTTGATATGCCATCCACTGTGCACTGAATGATGAAATGTAGCTATTGCAAATCAGGTAGACTAATGTCCGGAAATTAAAGATGACAAGAAATTATATTCTTGGTTTGAAGCCAAGTTGTGAAGTGAAAAAAAACTTTCAAATAATGCCTGGAAATATAAGTGGCCGTAATCCCTTCGATATCAGCTGCCCATAAAGCACAATAAATTAAAATTACAAGAAATTATAAACTTGGTTTAATCCTTTATCCAAGTGTAAGCAAACAAAGTTTGCACCTGAAATATAATCAGGACTAAGGCAACTCATATATAGAAGCTGATGACCTCACATTACTTGCCTTAGTATCCCACAATGCAAAGCACATATCCTTATGGGTATGTATAATGCTATACATTATGGGATCACTACCCAGACCGGTTTCGACCTTTATTGAGGTCTCGTCAGTGGGAGTCAGACCCAGAGGTGATACTAAGGTTGAAGTAATGCAGAAATCATATTCTGACTTTGGAAGGAGCCTCAATCAATACATAGCATCACACTCAATGAATACTTTGCGCACGAAGGTCCGTCACTGGAGCCAACTGTGTTCGACTTCGAAACTAGCAGAGAGTTTTGATAGATTGTTTTATCATCGTCCACTAAGCGACCCTATAATCCCAACGTAACCCTCCATGATAATTAATGTCTCTCATATATTAACACCTTTTGGCAAGTCTGGGTAATGACCCTTCTCATAATGCATAGCATTATATATACCTGTAAGGATATGTGCTTTGCATTATGGGATACTAAGGCAAGTGATGCGAAGTCATCAGCTTCTATATACGAGTTGCCCTAGTCTTGATTATATTTCAGGCGCAAACTTTATTTGCTTACACTTGGATAAAGGATTAAATCAAGTATATAATTTCTTGGAATCTTTAATTTATAGTATAACCAATGGAAAAACAAAGAGTTTCATGCCGAATATAGTAGAAACTATATAAAGTTCGGCGATTCCAAGCGTAAGCAAATACCTGGATACTGCAGCACTGATCCCAAAGGGTAGTGCAAGCTGGGGCAACTCGTGGTAGAAGTGGAGCGAGCTCCGATCACTATTCTTGATATTTGCCCATAATGTGAACTTAGCTCCTAGGAACTGTATTTTTGTTCACATTATGAGAGAAGGTCACTACCCAGACCGGTTTCGACCTTTATTGAGGTCTCATCAGTGAGTAGCCAGACATAGTTAATATCAAGTTTGTAGCGAACAGAACTTGTACCCCTTCTACGAGTATTGCCGTGAGGTGCTCTAATAAATTATTAGATATGTGAAGAGCCACAGGCTTCTATTCGGCGACATATAACTTGTTTAAGTTAAGGGATATTACTTAAGGGATATTACTAAGTAATATCCCTTAACTTAAACAAGTTATATGTCGCCGAATAGAAGCCTTTGGCTCTTCACATATCTAATAATTTATTAGAGCACCTCACGGCAATACTCGTAGAAGGGGTACAAGTTCTGTTCGCTACAAACTTGATATTAACTATGTCTGGCTACTCACTAATGAGACCTCAATAAAGGTCGAAACCGGTCTGGGTAGTGACCTTCTCTCATAATGTGAACAAAAATACAGTTCCTAGGAGCTAAGTTCACATTATGGGCAAATATCAAGAATAGTGATCGGAGCTCGCTCCACTTCTACCACGAGTTGCCCCAGCTTGCACTACCCTTTGGGATCAGTGCTGCAGTATCCAGGTATTTGCTTACGCTTGGAATCGCCGAACTTTATATAGTTTCTACTATATTCGGCATGAAACTCTTTGAGTTTCTTATTCGGCTAAGAAACTATATGGGATGTAATATCCCTTAACTTAAACAAGTTATATGTCGCCGAATAGAAGCCTTTGGCTCTTCACATATCTAATAATTTATTAGAGCACCTCACGGCAATACTCGTAGAAGGGGTACAAGTTCTGTTCGCTACAAACTTGATATTAACTATGTCTGGCTACTCACTGATGAGACCTCAATAAAGGTCGAAACCGGTCTGGGTAGTGACCTTCTCTCATAATGTGAACAAAAATACAGTTCCTAGAAGCTAAGTTCAAATTATTGGCAAATATCAAGAATAGTGATCGGAGCTCGCTCCACTTCTACCACGAGTTGCCCCAGCTTGCACTACCCTTTGGGATCAGTGCTGCAGTATCCAGGTATTTGCTTACGCTTGGAATCGCCGAACTTTATATAGTTTCTACTATATTCGGCATGAAACTCTTTGAGTTTCTTATTCGGCTAAGAAAAGTAATATCCCTTAACTTAAACAAGTTATATGTCGCCGAATAGAAGCCTTTGGCTCTTCACATATCTAACAATGGAAAAACTTCCAACAACATAAAACACACTAAGTAAACTCAATGAAATGCAGGTATTGGAGCAGTCATGTTGTCTTGTTGAAATATGTTTTACAATGTTTGTTTTCAGACAGTTTCAGATTGCATGGATTTTACTGATTATCATCATCAAATTCCTGACATATACCCTCAGAGGGGTGGGGTATAGCATCTTGTGATAGTACTACAAGAAAGGTTACATCATTACTAACTTCCTATCAACAATTTTCTCCCAGTTTAGCTTGTTATCTGTCAAATTCCAGTATTATTAGATATTATATTTCTGTCTTTTAAGGCACTTCCAAGATCCACCTATATCTTGGTCTTCCTCTGGGTTTTTTCCCTTCATTCTAGCAAAGAACACTTGTTTAGCTAATCTTTCCTCTCCCATTCTGTTTAAATGGCCATACTACCTGAGATTAGCTCTGCTAACACATTCCTGAATGCTACTAACAATGCCAAGTTCTTTCCTAATAACACCATTTTTAATGTGATACTGCCACTGATGCCATCTATTAACTCCACTAATCTTTCTTAAAACTCTCACATCAGAGGTCCCCAAGTCTTTGATCAAGGCTTCTAACCCAGCTCTCAGATCAGTAAGTTAAAATTGGTTTGAACACTCTTGTATACAGCTAATTTAGTGCTTTGACTAATTTCTTTCTTATATTGTGGTGTGGAGTGAGTTTGAAGAGCGAAAGGGCGTATACAAGAAGGATATTTTGCATCTGAATGGTTTTGGTGTTCAGAGACTGAAAAAATTGTTGCTGAATGAAGTAAAAGTGGATGTGCAGAATTAGGGAAACTAGTTTTTTGGAGGGAGGGGGGGGGGAGATGGGAAGCTGTTGAATGGATATGCAGACATCAGTGAGGCAGTTGAGTGTAAGAATGTGTATAATATGCCTGAGTTGGTACAAAGGATAACAAACCAGAATGGGATAGTTAGTATAAGGCATCAAGATAGGGGTGGGACTAGAGGGGCTTTTGCACTTTATGTACATTAATGCGGAGTATTAGGAACAAGGAGGAGGAATTTTTGGCCTTGGTTGGCTCTTCCTGGCCACAGGTTATTGGCATTAGTGAGACATGGCTAACAGAAGAGATATAGTTAGTGGGATAGAATGTGAAAGGTATAGTGTTCAGAAAAGAAAGAGAAAAAAGAATGGGGAGGGGGGGGGGTGTTACTGAAGATAGCAGATGAATTGCAGCCAAAAAGAATAGAAGTTCAACTGTAGGATAGTGAAAATAGCACATTTGAGTCTATCTGGTGTGAGATTGAGGCCAGCAGAACAAAATATACAGTTGGGTGCTGCTATAGACCAGGCAATGGAATAGATGATTGGGATAGTATGCATAGGCAAATAGACTCAATGAGTGAAGGACAAGTAATTAGTATGGGAGATTTCAACTATGGTAGCATTGATTGGAAGGAGAGTACACACGGGAGGAAGGAAATGGATTTTATGCAGTAACTAAAGGATGACTACCTGAGACAGAACGCAATGGAATATACTAGGAGTTCAAGAGTGCTCCATCTAGTAACTGCATCTGAGAATTTGACCATAATGAATATGGCCACGTTGCCACCAAATGGTGAGAATGATCATAAGGTCTTGATCTGGGAGGTGACTAAATGTGTGGAATTTTCAATTAAGATAGGGTATATGTGGAATTACCAGGCTGATAAGTATGACAAGCTTAGGAGATTGCTTGGATCAGTGCATTAGCATTGTAAAACTCCAAGGGCTGGATGTTGATAGTGCATGAGAAGTGGTAGAGGAGTGTTTGAGGGAATTAATGGCTGACTGCATACCTAGAGTCCAGAGAGTAAATCAAGTGGGAGTTAAATGGATGAATAACACCATTAAGCTCGAGCTGCCAAAAAAAAAAAAGAAACAATTGTGGAGAGAATTTAAGGAGAAAGGTGATCTGCAGGCACATAAACAGTACAAAGCATGGGTAGTAAGAAAAGCAAAAGCAGATTATGAAAGGAAATTAGCAACGCAAGCTAAAGAGAATCCCAAACAGTTCTTTTGATATGCTGCAAGTATATACCGCAGAATGATTAAGGAATGCTGATGGTAGGGAGGTAGCTGAATCAGTCGGAATAGTAGAATTACTAAGCAAACACTTTGCAAGAGTATATAATCTGGACAGTAATATTGCAGGAATGAGGGAACCAAGGGCTTATACAGGAATCGAGGTGAATGAAATGGAGGTGAATACATCTGTTGGATTGGATAGCATACCTGCTCAAGTCTTATGTGAAGCAGCAAAGGAATTGTCAGTGCTCTTGAACCATATTGGACTATACTCTTCTTCTTCGGTACTACAGACCGATGTGGGGCCTTGGCCTCCCATTTTTGGGTTTCATAACTCACTACGAGGTGGGGTCATTACGCCCACGTTCAACCATGTGTAAGTGTCCGTGAAGTGTTGTATTTTTAAGACCAGTTTGCCTGCTTTGCAGGAGGAAAAACCCAAGATAAACTAGGGAGAAAAACAATGCAGTCCACACCCAAGACCAGCTAATTTGGCTATGTCTGAGAAAGATCCTTGGTTCCGCGCGTCAGCGACGAGAATCGAACGCAGGACACTCCTTTCCCGGGCATATGGTTAAGGAGAGCGTAACCACTTGGCTAACTGCGCGGACATATTGGACTATATTGTTTAATTTAAGTCTCAGCTCTGGGTTAGTCTGGAGGAGATGGAAAGAGAGGAAAATAGTTCCATTGCATAAAGGAGGCTCCAAGACTGCTGTTGCAAATTACTGACCGATCAGCATATCAGGAGTTGTTATCAAGTATTAGAGAAATTAGTCAAGAGCAAAATACAGGAATGGATAGATGGAAATGGGATACTATATGGAAGGCAGCATGGTTTTGTGAAGATAGATCATGCCTCAGTAACTTGCTCACATTTTATAGTACACTGACGGCTAAACTGGATAAGGGTAATGGGTTTTATGGTGCTGGACTATGCTAAGGCCTTTCACCCACATGGAATTCTAATCAGTAAACTGCAGCACATGGGGATGGATATAGGATTGTAAGATGGATAAGAGGGTGGTTGATGGAGAGATATCAGAGAGTAGTTTATTCAGGAGTAGAGTTCAAAAGAAGGCCTGTGACTAGTGGTGTGCCGCAGGGTTCTGTTCTTGGACCACTGCTATTTAATTTGTTCAGTATTGATATAGGAAAGGATATGAGAGGGACTGTTCATTTATTTGCCAATGAAGCAAAGTTTGGGAGAAATAGGGAATACACATGAAGTCAAAATTTTGCAGGATGATTTGGATAGATTGGCAGACTTTGCTAAGGAGATTGTATGTCAGTTTAATGTGGCAAAGTGTAAGGTTATGAATTTTGGGGTGAAAAGATTAGCAGCAGTATACCACATTGGTGGAACTATACTCCAGGAAATTGACAAAGCCATAGATTTGGGAGTGTTAGTGGATAGGGAGTTGAAGTTTAGGGGGGGGGGCACATAGCATAAGTAGCAAAATCAGCTCATCAGATCACTTGGTTACTGAAGAATACTTTGACGAGCAGAGACACGCGGGTCTTGACTACTGTGCCCAGATCTGGGCGTCAGGGTTGCTTCTTGATGGGGTCACTCGCCTCTGGTAGAGAGGATCTAGAGGCGAGTGACCAAGATGGTGGTCTATGGAATGAACCTTACAAGAACAAGTTGAAGATCTGTGGGTTACAGAAATTGATTGATAGGCAGAAATGGAGTGATATGATTGAGACATTCAAATTACTGAGGGGTTTTTACAAGATTAATTCAGAGGATATTTTTCAGAACAGTTCTGGTGGTGGGAGAACTAGGAACCATCCACGGAAAATGAGCAAGAGTGTAGTTAGCAAGTATGTGAGAACTAGGTTTTTTACTTGGAGAGTGGTGAATGCATGGAATAAACTACCGGTTTGTTGTAGGTGTCATGACTGTGAATGAGTTCAAAGTAAAGTATGATAGACACTGTGCAAATGCTGAATAGTTCTTGACATGATGTTTAGGGCCTTCCTTGATGAGTCTAAGGACTCCTTGGAGTTACCCGTAATAATAATAACATTCCATATAAATTTATTCAGCTGACTTCCTACCATACCAGCTTTACTAATGGTATGTAAAACTGCAAGGGCTGGATGTTGGTAGAGCATGGGAGATGGTTAAGAAGTGTTTGCAGGAGGTAATGGTTGACTGTATACCAAGAGTCCGAATAATAAATCAAGTAGGGATTAAATGGATGAATAACACTATTAAGCATGAGCTGCAAAGAAAGAAACAATTGTGGAGGGAATTTAAGGAGAAAGGTGACCAGCAGGCGCAGGAACAGTATAAAGCTCAGGCCAGGATGGTAACAAGGCTGGTAAGAAAAGCAAAAGCAGATTACAAGAGAAAATTGGCCATGCAGACTAAAGAGAATCCCAAACAGTTTTTTCAATATGTTGCAAGTAAAAGGAAAAATGCTCATGGCAGAATGATTTTAAAAAATGCTGAGGGTAGGGAGGTAACCGAATCAGTCGATATAGTGGAATTACTGAGCGAGCACTTTGCAAGAGTATATCATCCAGGTGGTGACATTGCAGGAATGGAAGACCCAACAGCTTATACTGGAATTGTGATGAATGAAGTAGAGGTAACTAGTCTATTACAGAACCTCAATGTCAATATATCTGTGGGATTGGATGGTATACCAGCTCGTGTCGTATGTGAAGCGGCTAAAAAATTGTCAGTGCCCTTGACCATTTTGTTTAATTTGAGCCTCGGTTCTGGGTCAGTCCCAAGGGGGTGGAAAGAGGGACAAATAGTTCCTCTGCATAAAGGTGGTTCCAAGGCTGCTGTTGAAAATTACCGGCCAATCAGCATAACAGAAATCATTATCAAGGTCTTGGAGAAAATAGTCAAGAGGAAAATACAAGATTGGATAGATGAAAATGGAATACTGTATCGGGAACAGCATGGTTTTGTGAAAGGTAGGTCATGCCTCAGTAACTTGCTCACGTATTATAACACAGTGACAGCTGAACTGGATAAGGGTAATGGGTTTACAGTGATTCTACTGGACCTTGCTAAGGCCTTTGATAGGATACCACATAGAATTCTAATCAGTAAATTGCAGCATATGGGGATGGATGTAGGGTTGGTGAGATGGATAGGAGGGTAGTTGACGGAGAGATATCAGAGAGTGGTTTATTCAGGAGTAGAGTCCACAAGACGGCCTGTGACTAGTGGTGTGCCACAAAGGATCTGTTCTTGGACCACTGCTGTTTAATTTGTTCATTAACGATATAGGAAAGGATCTGAGAGGAACAGTTCATTTGTTTGTGGATGATGCAAAGTTGGGTAGGGCAATAGTGAATGCAGATGATGTCAAAATTTTGCAAGATGATTTGGATAGATTGGAGGTCTGGGCTAAGGAGAATGGATGTCAATTTAATGTGACAAAATGTAAGGTTATGCATTTTGGGCTGAAAAGATTAGCAGCAGTTTACTACATTGGTGGAACTGTACTCCAGGAAATCGATGAGGCATGAGATTTAGGAGTGTTGATGGATAAGGAGTTGAAGTTTAGGGGGCACATTGCAAAAGTGGTCAAATCAGCTCAAATCACTTGGTTGCTGAAGAATACATTGACAAGCAGAGACAAGGTTATTGTTCCTCTGTATCGAGCCTTGATAAGACCCCATCTCGACTACTGTGCCCAGATTTGGTCACCTAGGTTTCTTCTTGATGGGGAGAAGGTTGAGAGGATCCAGAGACGAGTGACCAAGATGATAGCAGGTCTGTGGAATGAACCTTATGAGAACAGGTTGAGAATTTGTGGGTTGCAGAAATTGGTTGATAGGTAGAGGAGGGGAGATATGATTGAGACATTCAAATTACTGAAGGGTTTCTATAAAATTAATTCAGAAGATATTTTTGAGAACAGGGCTGGTTGTTGGAGGACTAAGGGACATCCATGGAAACTGGGCAAAAGTGTGGTTAGTAAGGGTGTTAGAGCTAGGTTCTTTACTTTTAGAGTGGTGAATGGGTGGAATGGGCTGCCAGAGTCTGTGGTGGATGCTGTGACAGTGAATGAGTTTAAGGCGAGGTATGATAGATACTGTATGAATGTCGAATAGTTGTGATGAATATGATTTGGGGCCTCCCTCGATGAGTCTAAGGACTCCCTGGAGTTGCCCGTAATAATAATAATAATAAAAACTCTCCCATTCAGCTTTATTTCCTTTTTGATAGATAGGACCTATGAGCACTCTTCTCCAATCATCTGAAATTCGATCCTCTGACCAGGCCTTCTGAATTATGCAATGTAGCCACTGTAAAACTTTTATACCTACATATTTTATCATTTCTGATAAAATATGATTACTTCAGCTGCCTTTCCACATTTCATCCTTGTGATAGCTTTTTCTACTTCAAATACAAATATATATATATATAATCCAGATGGCATTCCTGTTAAGTATATTCTACCACCATGCTGTCACTTCTCGTTTCATTCAGCAATCTTTCAAAGTCATCGTCATCATACGTATCAAGGATTTAGGCCTAGTATGGCCTGTTCCATCCTTAGAAATCATCGTTAAAACGTTTAAGAGGACGTCCTGGTTTTCTTTTTCCTAATGGCTTGTACTTTAAGGCTTGTTTTGGTAGTCTTTCTGTTTTCATTCTTTGAATGTGTTCCATCCATTTATGTTTATATTTTTTAATTTTTTCAATTACTGGTTCTTGGTTTAATTCTTTCATAATATCTTCGTTTCTTTTGTGATCAAATAGGGTATAGTTTGCAGTTTTTCTCATAAACTTCATTTCTGCTGTTGTTAATCTTTGTTTGTCTTTTTGTTTTATTGTCCAGATTTCGCTTCCATACATTAAGACCGGTAGGGCTAATGTATTGTATACTTTTAGCCTGGTTTGTTTTTGAACTAGGTTTGGTTTAAATATAGAGTTAATTACTCCTGTTATTTTTAACATCCTGTTATTTTGCAATTTTTATGTTTATATCTTTTTCATTTTCATAAGTGATCATACATCCTAGGTAGTTAAATGAATTCACCTGTTCTTACTCCAAACATCAAAAATATCTTTAATCTCAGTTTTCATGTCCCCTTTTACAGTACTGATTCCTCCATTTCGGAGCCTTTTCAATAGTCTCCAGAATATTTTACCACTTTCCTGATATTCATTTTCAAATGTTCTTACCAAAGTATTCCAATGACTTTTGTCTAGTCATTGGAAGACTTTGGTAATTTAACACAATGCTTAGCTTTCTTACATTTTTCTTTGTATTCCCTAAGAGTACAAGGTGACTTACTTGCCAGGAACTTTCGATATGCTTTCGTCTTTTCCTTGACAGCCTCTTTAACTTCCTGATTTTTTTATCCTTGCACCTTACCTCACCACATGCCTCTCTGGCTGAATCAAAGTTTTCTTTAGGGTTTACCACTGAATATCCACGGTCTGGTTCTTGTTTTCAAAACTTTCAGTTTTTCTTAAATAATGTTTGTGTACTTGAGTGTACAGTTTACATCTCATAGCTGTCCAACTTTGATTCATTTCAAAACTTTCTTACACATCCTACTTTTCAATATGAAGTTCAATTTTATCCTGCTCAACACTAAATGGTGATCAGTTCGGATTTCAAATCCTCTGTATACTCTTGTGTCCTAAACCAATGATAAAATATCGCTGTTTATGAGACTTATTTTTATATTCCTAGTATCTTCTATGTGAATTCGTGCACCTTTTTATGGCGGAACATGTTGTAAGTAATAACTAGTCCATGTCCGGAGCAGAAACCTAGCAAGCACTTACCATTTATTATTAGCTTTGATCTTTTCTACAAATTTTCCCAAAACATTCTTATGTCTGGCAATCATTTCCTACTCTACTGTTTAGATCTCCAACAAGGACCAAATTTTCCTTTTTCACTGTGTTAGCTGCCTTCTCTAATGTCGCAAAAAATTCCTTCACTTCTTACTTATTAAAAACCTTCTGTGGGACCATAACCACAAATAAGTCTCATTGTCCAGTTCCCCATTTTGATATTACACTACGTCATTCTACTTGATATCGCCTGCTATTAAAGAAGATTATCCTCATATTTAGTGTTTAATATTATAGCTACTCCTTTTCCCCGATTGTTATTTCCTGAATATAACATACTGTATTTGTTGCTTAGAAAGATCTCACCTATTTTTGTCTTCTTTGTTTCGTTAACACTTATTATGCTGATCTGGTACTTGTCCAACTCTTCTGCTAGTTCCATTTCTTTTCTATTGATGCTTCTTATGTTGATAATGGCAATCTTGATCTCTGCTGATGTTGAGTTGGGGTTTGTTCCAATAGCTGACTTTTTCTTGTTCGCCCTGGTTCCCTGACAAAAACAACGGGGAACTTGTTTAACCAACCAATGCCTCAGCTCGCACGAAATTTCATCATTTTGAATTATGATTTAAGCCAATAAGAATATAATTTGATTGGCTAAATCCCAAATTGACAGCTCATCTTTGTTTATTCAGTATCCAGGTTGATATCCAACAGGGTGCATGACGAGAAAGTGAGGATCGGACATCGGGTCAGAACATCTGGCCAGTTGTCCTGGAGGTTCTCATCCTGTTTATCCAGCCTTGTCTGAACTTGTTTTCAATTAGCACTGTTGGACTAAAACACTTCATAACTTTGACTCCAGATGTATTCAAGAACAATTATTCTTTCTTGTTAGGACATTTTGTACTAAGTGTTCCTGAATCTGAATGAACAGCAATGGGTTTTAAGTACCAACAGAACACATTTGGAAGAAGAAATAGGACAATACATTTCCTTCAATTGAAAGGACCAGAGTTCAATTATCAATTACTGTTTTTCAACTGAAGGTGAGTTTAGATGATCTCATATCTGGTAACAGAGTTTTTCTGTTGAGTATTTGGTGTTTCATCCTACATACAAGAAAATCAGCCAGAAAACACACACAATTAACAAAACAAAAATAATATTAGTGGCTGGTAGATGTATTGTGTGATGACAGATTATGTAGCATATTAGTAGACAGGAAATGGCACAGCAGGTGAAAGTGGATTATGAAGGATTAGCAGATGGTAGATAATGTAGTAGATGGTAGGTAATGTAGTAGATGGGTTAACCTCTGTAATGAGTCCTTGAACTCTGGCAGTGTCATGTAATAATAAATACATTTTCTATAGGTCATATTTCTTTTTGAAAAGCCCACATAACATTCTAAAAGCAAACTCCCTGATCATGTACTGAAAGGCAGGAAATTTGCTGATTCTACAATAGCTGCTATCTGGAGGTATAGGTGGCAAATTTAAGAGTATTCCAAAAATACTTTGAAGCTTTATAAACATTTGGAAAATCTGTTGTTAGCAAATACAAAATAAAAATATATTACCTAAGTTTATTATAGCTGGAAAAGATACTTTATTAAAATAAAACATTCTGAGAGTTTCATAGTTTGTACATGAAAAATCTTCATGTGCTTTTAGTATCTCATAATGCAAAGCATACATCCTTTTAGACATATATAATGCTAAGCATTATGGGATGGGGCCACTATCCAGACCAGTTTCAACCTTTAAGTCTCATTAAGTGGGAACCAGATCCAGAAGAGATAAAGTTTGGAGTAATGCAGAAATCATTTTTATTAATTAATTATTATTATTTTTAATGTTGATCCCATACACAAGAGGTTGAAAGACCTATAAACACATGAGTGTTGTGTCTGGGTGCAGATGAGGAATGAAACAGAAAAGTTTATTGATGTTTATCAACTCTCGACAATACCCCATGCAACTTATAGACTATGCTATATACTCAACCCAAAATCACACTTCTTCTCAAAGCTGCATATCAACAGTACGTAGATTTAAAATTCCCATATGCCCAAAATCTCTATTAAGTTATAAAATGAATATCCAAATATTCAAACTACAGAACTGTCTTCATTACAAACAACAAACTACAAAATTTAAAACACAGAACCACAATAACTCAGCCCAACATGCTACTATGCCATAATGTAGTTTTACAAGTTCAACTGCCAGTTAGGATGCAACAACTGTTATACCTGGTTCCACCATTCGTTCTATCAAGCCTCGCTTAATTGAACACTTTAGAATATTAGAGTAATATTCCCATACCTGACATCGCAAAGAAAAAAACAAAATTCTACTACTGAAATATCCTTGCATGCAATACAATCTAAATATACCTCTGAAATTGAAAAGATTATCATCATCGATTTCCAAGATAATGAATCCAAATTACGTTGTTCTGAATCACTAGCAATAAAAACCACCAAATGTTCCATAAACACAAAAAAAAAAAGATCCTGTTTACTATCTCCTTCATGGCAATTAAACAAAATAAATTTCTCCCCTGTATTCTCAAACCAGCCCAATTAACAAATACTCTCAAACCAACCAAACACTTCGTACAAAAAGTCCATGTAGCTGGCTCAGTTTTCTGCTTTACTCATTTGATGATGTTTTAATGTAAAGAAATGGTTAGCACCCATCATGTTTGTTGCTGGCTTACTGTGTATATAATAATTTTTTATTCTTGGTTCTTTTAAAAATCCAAAGAGCCTGTGTAGCTCAGCAGAATTGGTGTTTGCACGTCTCAGTGCTAAACTCCTAAAGAGAGAGAGCACTGCAAGTTCGATTCTAGTCGCCAACTAGAGGAACTGTTTCGAAGCCTTCTCTCTACTGATTCCCGAGTTAGTTGATCTCTGGCACAGACAAGTGGTTTTTTCCTCCTGAAAAATCAGGTTTTTCGTCCTATAAACTCAGGAAAATGAACTGTAGGACAGGACCCACACTATTTCAGACATTAAAAATATTGTGTTTGGGTCAGGGACCATGTAATGGCAGCACTTGTTAGCAGACTCATCACTGCATGGTGCTTAAATTAGTGACAGCCTTGGACCAGCTATCTCTGATTGGCCACCAGTAAAGAATGAATTGCCCAAGTCTCCAAAAGTTGAGGCTAAAACGGCCTCACCTACTCCCTATAAAGTAGTAAAAGGCATTAGCCGATTTATTTTGAAGTGTACCAATTTATCTTTTCAGTTTTAACTTTTTTGTCACTGGGTTTAAAAATATTCTTGTCTATCTTCATGTATTTTCTGCACTTGTTGCTATCTTGCACCCACCACTTTAAAGTGCATACTGTCTCTGCTCTAAACAAGTCTTCAAATTTTTACCATCTTTCCTTCCAGACAGGTTATATTAATTTATATCCTTCATTTTAAACCTTATTAAATTCAACTGTTATGCTTAGTTGTTAAAAAGGGTCTGCTCCATTGCTAAAACTGATTAGAAAAAGCTAAGAAAAAAATAGCTTTTTCTTTCATACTGTAAAGATTTTAGGAGCATCATGATTTTCAGTAATCTAAAGAATTAGTTTATTAATGTGCCCCCCCAAGAGTTGCAGGTTGTAATTGTTTGGGAATACTTCATGAGGCTGTTCCAGAAGACAGAAGTGGATAGAATAAAAAAGGAAAAATAGAAGCAGGTTCAGTATGTTTGCAGTTGCACAGTAAAAGGGATGCTGCATGGTTTGTCAAATGAGTGGCATGAGTGAAGAGTACTATTATCTGCAAAACCATGGATGGGATTAGTGGCTATTGTGAGTAGGTCACTTATGTACAAGCAAAAGAGAGTAGGTGATAGGACAGAGCCTTGAGGCACTTCAGCAGTGGTGGTGAAGCATCTATCATGACTTGCAGAGTACAAGAAAGCTGGGCAGCAGAGAGACTGAAGGATAGCAATTTATCTTGTAGCTTACATCACTCCAGTGGTGAGTGATGTAAGCTACAAAGGTCAGCTGTGGACCTTGAATGGCAGAATTCATATTGGTG
The DNA here is from genome assembly GCF_054136105.1 of Typopeltis vanoorti. Taxonomy (NCBI): domain Eukaryota; kingdom Metazoa; phylum Arthropoda; class Arachnida; order Uropygi; family Thelyphonidae; genus Typopeltis; species Typopeltis vanoorti. The sequence continues at coordinate 136,311,781 of NC_143551.1, read as the reverse complement.
GTCGACGATTAATTCGTGAGGCTGTAAGTAGTGGAGCAGTTTGGCTACTGATAACTTTTTCTTGAAGCTGGAGTTCTTGATGCAAACCACACATCATAAGTTTTTTTCTTGCCTGTTTTGTTTATCGTTTGAACCAGGGCTCAGAAAGTAGGTGTGGTTGTGGGTTGAATGGGGTATGTAGGTCTTCACACCAGTGAGTATAATTTCTGTGACACATTCACAGCAAGTGTTAGGGTCAGGTGAGTATAAGCAATAGTCAGATAAGGAAAGCAGTAGAAGTTCCAGAGGTCATCCCAGTTGGTTCCTTTGTAGTGTCAGAGGATGTGAGATCAAGAGTTGCTGGAGGAGGAATATTCTGTGAGAGAGAGAGAGGTTGGCCATGCGATTAGCATATTCAATCTCCAGCCAACAAGCTGCAAGTTCAAATCCTACCAAGAGATATGAATAGTTGTAATTATCTTTAGGTGGAAGATGAATTTCATCATCCAGTGTGAGATTACTGTCCCACTTACTGGAGATATTGGATGTCTGGAAAAATACCATGTTGGGTCTAGAGCAGCATTTCTGGATTATGTAAAAATAAATTTTAAAAAATAACAAATAAAACTCCTGATCAATGGTAGAATCTTATTAAAAATGAAGATATTAAGAATTAACTTGACATTGTTAGGATTCAGGAATGTGTGAGAAGGGCTAATCTAAGGTGGTCTGGTCACTTAAACAGAAGCAGAGAGCAAAAGGTAAGCAAAAGAGATGTTTGATGCCAAGAATAAGACCTAGAAAAAGACCAAGAGCTAAGTGGACTTATTTAGTCAGAAGCAACCTAGAAAACAAATATAAAATCTGACAATACTAGTGTGCTAACAAGTGAGAGACTAATTTGAAGGAAAACTGTTGATAGGAGATTAGTAATAATGCAAACTTAATCATGTAGCAATATCATAGTCTCTGGTACACATTTTGAGGATACATATCAGGAAACTGACAATAACAATGATTAAAAAAACCTTTATCCCACAGTACTGGTTGTAGAAGCCGCATTTTCGCACACTTCCGCAATTTTTCATGGTATAGTGGTCACATTAAAAAAAAAAAAAAAATTAAATAACCTCATGTAAATATTTGCAAGTGTGGGTGAGTCAATTAAAGTAAAAGGTGAGTCAATTAAAAATACTTGGTGGCAAAGTAAACAAAAAATTTAACTGATTTCTTTCTATACATTTGGGCTAAGAATGTTTATATACATCCTTAGTTTATATAAAATAGTTTACATACATCAGTATTAAAAAAAAGAATGTTATTTCTAAGTGATGGTAATTGCATACAGATACTGTCTAAAATTGCCTATTAACATGTCATATACAGATATATAAGAAAATGAGATAGCTCAGTCGGTATAGACTTTGTCTATACCGACTGAGCTACGTATAGTCGGTATAGAAAATAAGAAACCCTTTGGTCAGAAAGACCTGGGTTCGATTCCCATCCATGACGTGAGGAACCTTTATCTGGTCTCTTAACTAAAGGTGAGTTAGCTGGTCTCATATGGAGGTAGAGAGTTTTTCATCCCTCAGAACAGGCAAACCAACCTCGTGAACACACACATGGATCTAAAGTCGCAAATATATATATAGGGAACCTTTCCCCTGTACCTGGTTCTTGGGACCCCTGTGCAGTATTAGCCCAGTGTTGTATTATGGATAGATCCATAATTGCAAACCTTCAATATGAAGATGCCACCTAAGATGATGATGATAAGAAAATGAAATGGAAATTTTACAAGCTGCTTGCAGATCATTAACTTCATCACAGTAAATGTAATATATAACTGGACAACAGAAAGCAACAAATTCTGATTGTTGGAATAAGCATGAATTACTTCAGAAACAAATCTCATGATTTCATAGTTAAATTTTTATGTAGTTTTGTGTTTTTTTCTTAACATTAATGTATATAGTATACATTCGCTGATGATGCAAAGTTGGGTAGGGCAATAGTGAATGCAGATGTCAAAATCTTGCAGGACAACTTGGATAGATTGGAGTTCTGGGCTAAGGAGAATGGATGTCAATTTAATGTGACAAAATGTAGGGTTATGCATTTTGGGGTGAAAAGATTAGCAGCAATATACCACATTGGTGGAACTGTACTCCATGAGATTGATGAGGCCAGGAACTTGGGAGTGTTGGTGGATAAGGAGATGAAGTTTAGGGGGCACATTGCAAAAGTAGCTAAATCAGCTCATCAACTCACTTGGTTGTTGAAAAATACTTTGACAAGCAGAGACAAGCAAGTCATTGTACCTCTGTACTGAGCCTTGATAAGACCTCATCTCAACTACTGTGCCCAGATTTGGTCACCTAGGTTCCTTCTTGATGGGGAGGAGGTGGAGAGGATCCAGAGGCGAGTGAATAAGATGATAGCAGGTCTATGGAATGAACCATATGAGAACAGGTTGAAGATTTGTGGATTGCAGAAATTAGTTGATAGGCGGAAAAGGGGAGATATGATTGAAACATTCAAATTGCTAAAGGGTTTCTATAGGATTAATTCAGAGGATATTTTTGAGATCAGGACTGGTGGTGGGAGAACTAGGGGACACCTATGGAAGCTGAGCAAGAGTGTGGTTAGCAGGGGTGTTAGAGCTGGGTTCTTTACTTTTAGAGTGGTAAATGAGTGGAATAAGCTGCCAGAGTCTGTTGTGGGCGCTATGACAGTGAGTGAGTTCAAGGCAAGGTATGATAGATACTGTGAGAATATAGTATAGTTGTGTGGACTCATGTCGACACAACTGTACTACATTCTCACAGTTGTGTGGACTCATGTTTAGGGCCTCTCTCGATGAGTCTTAGGACTCCCTGGAGTCGCCAGTAATAATACTGTTCGCTAAGCTAAATTATTTTCTACATAGGCAGGCAAAATTAAAATGTTAAACATTTTGTTGATCACTACTAAATAAATTATCTATTTTTTTAAGCAGTTGACATATCTTTTTACATCCCATAACAGTTCTATTACAGCACTTTACTGTGTGCTTCATTTTTTCTTTGTTTCTCTTATCAATATATACGAAGTACAGGAATTAAATATACTGAGGGTATAGTAAATAAAATCTATTTTGGTTCTTGAAGAATGCGAAAACTTAAAAGAATATTGACCCCTCTCAAGACAACAGTGCTTTTCCGCCTAAAAGACCTCACCTACTGATGCCTTGGAATACAATTCATTGTTTTTAAGTAAGGCCTATTTCGTCGACAACGATAACTGAGGAAAATTCATTATCCAAATACTTAAGTATGTTTATATCCAGTATACAGCAAAATAAATCACATATTTCGTTGATAACTATACTACTGACTTTCTAGAGTAATTTTGGAGTAAAAGCCCTCGAGTTCAAATATCGTGATACGGTATTAGCTTCTCTTAAACAGTTTAAGAACCAGAATTTGCCTATCACGATGAGTTCTAACCCTCAACAGCGGTTGAAAGTAGTATTATTAGTACTAATAATAATAATCCTACAGTATTATTAAAAGACATTATTATTATTCTTCGTGACACCTCCAAGGAGTCCGAAGCTGATCGATGGAGAAAACTCGCGTACATCACAGACTTGTAGAAGCAACACTTGTGTGAAAGTTACGCTAAAAATCTGAAACCTGTGAAAAGTATCCAAAGGTAACTTCAATGTTTTTAGTGTAAATTCATGATTTTAAGTATTTTGAAAACTAAATTCAGAAAAAATGCAAGGTGCCTGTACAACTTACATTTTCACATCACACGATTTCTCATGATTGCAGAACGGACAATTAAATTGTGTGTCAAGTGGTTCGATAGCTTTACGCTTCGGTGGTGGCTTTCTTTTACTCCGTCGCCTTCCCATTTATTAATTTTAAGAAAGCACTTTAAAATAAACACAGTAATCTAACAACACAATACAACAAAAATTCGAAGCAAAATCGAATCAACTGTACAACAATTTTTAATGATTACACAAAGTGACTCCTCGCGACTTACAATTGCAACACAAACTTAAATAAAGTTTTATGTAGAAAATGTTTGAGTACACATAATTCATAAGAAAAGTAGTATACAAATTAAATATAGTGAGGTATATATTAAATATATTAAATAAAATCTACCTTGGTCCTTGAAGAATGTGAAGACTTAAAAGAATAAATATAGTGAAACCTGTGGGGTATTCATAACTAATTACTGTGGCATACGTGTGAATTTTTAGTTAAAAGAATATTGAAATAGCAGCCAGAAATTTGAAATAAAATATTGGTCACGGGAAAAAAAAGTCTTTAGAAAACCAGTAGCGTATACAAATTAAAATAGATTACTAATGCTTTTCTCAGATTAAAGTATGGAAAGCAGGGTACTTCGTAGCATTTTTTGGATAATTCTCAATCGATTCACGACATTGGCTAAACAAGAAATCCAGAAGAAAATTATTACTTTTAAGTAATGTTGTATAGGTAACTGTATAAGGTAAGTTAGTTAGAGGTAATTATGGTTCAGCGTGAGTAGATAAACAGCTCAGGGTTCAGATAGGCAAGTAGTTGCCTAATAGATACTGTACTATGTGTTCGTAGGTGCATTGGGAAAAGGGAAGAACAGTATGTTCAGTGGGAAAAGTGATGAGTGGAATGTCCCACGATTCAGTTCTAAAATTATAAATCTTCAGCTCCTGCATCATTAATATCCTTAATAGTTTGCAGGGCTGAGTGTTGTAAAGAATAAACTTAGGATTAGAGAGCTTCTATAACGATATGAAAATGGAGTTGAAATGCAGGGTATATGTTAACAATGCATTAAAAAGAAAAAGGAGAAACGTTTAAGAGGAAAAATTTCATAAGTAAGAATAACACAAAATATATATAAAACAGTGTGTGTGTGTGTGTGTGTGTGTATATATATATATATATATATACATACATACATATACTGCTGAGAGCCTGTGTAGCTCAGTGGATGTGGCGTTTGCCAACCACGGCGCTTGGCCGCACGAAGGAAGACTTGGTTTCGAATCTAGTCGGCGACTACTAGAGGAACTTTTTCTAAGCCTTTTTTCGACCGGTTCCCGAGTTAGTCGATCTCTGGCACGGGCTAGCAGGTTTTTCCTCCCGGAAACTCGGATTTTTCGTCCTGTAAACTCAAGAAAATCGACCGTAGAACCCACATTATTTCAGACATTAAATATATTGTGTTAGGGTTAGGGACCACGAGATGGCGGCACATTTGAGCCGTCTCTCTTCACTGAGTACCGCTTAATTAGTGATAGCCTTGGGCCATCTATCTCTGATTGGTACCAGTGGAGATTGAACTGCCCACTAAGGCGTTAGCTGATTTTTTTTTTTTTTTTTTTGATATATATACTGAAATAGAAGAAAGACAACTAAACAAACTTATATCTGGAAACTAAAATGGAGTGTAGACTAGTAAATGACAGGTTCGGGGAATGCAGGTTCCACATTTCGTTTAAATGGACTGTAGAACCCATACTATATCAGACAATAACATATCATTTTAGGGTTAGGTACCAAGTGATGGTATCACATCAACACATGTTTGCAAGTCTCCATCCCTTGCCACTTATTATTAGTGCCACAAGATTAGTGATAATCTTCGGTCATCTATTTCTGACTGGCTACTGGTGGAGACTGAACTGTCCATTCAGTTTCCAAAAAGCTAGATAGGGTTAAAAGGCCTCACCTACTCCTATTAGGGAATAAATAGTGTTGGCTGATTAATTATTATTATTATTTGTAGTACTAGTTCTGCACTAGACCGTCAAAAGAAAGTCATTCTCAGTTCAACCTAATCGGCAACTAGAGGAACTTTTCTCGCCCTTTCTTCGACCGGTTCCGGTTACTCGATCTTTGACACGAACAAGCTGGTTTTATAATGAAGTAAACTCAAACTCCATAAAATCTATCATAGAACTCACATTATTCAAGACAATAATATATTTGGTTGGAGTTAGGGACGATCAGATGGAGGAACTTGCCATTTGCTTCTCTTCACTGGATGCCATTTATATTAGTGATAATCTTTGGCCAACTATCTCTGGTTAGCAACTAGTGAGGATCGAACTTCCCCTCAGTCTATGCAAAGTTAGATAGGGCTGAAACGGCATATCTTCCAGAAATATACTCCATACAGACGAATAAAATGTGTTGGATTGTAATAATAATAATAATATTATAGAAAGTCGAGGACTCATTGATAGAGAGAAAGACTGTACATTTAAATCAGCTGTTTTTATAGCTTCTCTCGACTTATTCACACTAGATGCATTTGCTAATTCGACAAGCAGCTGTTAAATTTACTCATGGTTCCATTAGGGAAATTTAGCTCATAAACCTCACTTAATTTTACACACATTTAACTTTCACAGATGCTCCTTGGTCTTCACTCTCCATCCATCTTTTCATTGGATATTACCAGATGTCATATGGTCACTCAGATGCTCAGTGATGTATCACATCAATCCTCTCTCTTTTGTAATCCTGTTGTATGCTTTTCTGGAGGCTTTGACTCTCTGAAGAACAGTCACTCCAGACACACCATCCGTCCATCTCATTGGCAATCTACTCGTTTCTCTTTTTCCGGGAACATTGTCTTCTATTTCTGTTTTGAGAAATCCTCTTTCCATCCTTTCGGCTGTGGGTTTGAATCCCGCCGGGGGCATGGATGTTTGTGATGGTCTGTGAAAATGATGGTGGTGGCGGTCAGCGGAATATGGCGCTGGTGTACATGATGAAGATAGTTGCAGTTAGCTGAGTGGTGGAGAGAGAGAGAGAGAGAGAGTTGTAGAGCAGTGTCCTCCCCTGATGAGTCTTTGGACTCCCTGGAGGTGTTATGTAATAATAATAATAATCCTTTCAATGTGTCCAAAATAATTCAACTTTCTTCTGTCAATATCCTTGAGGAGCCTTAATGTTCTACTGATGCTTTCTAGCACCAGTCCATTTGTCTGCCTTTCAGTAAATGATATCCTCAACATCTTTCTGTAAAATCTTTCTTTTCCTATAAGACTTCTTTAGGTTCCAAGTGTCACATCCATAAGGATGTTGGAAAAAAACAGCTGCATTTAAAATACTTAACTTTGTTGCTGTAGAGAAGTCCCTGACTGTTATTTTAGCTATTCGTAATCTTCTAGGTTCGATTCCCGTCGGTGACATGAGGAGCTGAAGGATTTTCCTCAGCCATAGCCAAGTCAGCAGGTCTTGGGCATGGATAATAGGTTTTTTTTACCAAGTTTATCCTGGGATATTTCATCCCACAAAGCAGGCAAACCAGCCTTGAGAACTTAATACTATGGACATAGGCTATACCGGGGCATAGGGCTGACCACGTTATCCTGTGAACGGTTTGAGGTCCGATGATTAATGAACCCTTTACACCGCAAGGTGAAAGAGGGAAAAGGAAAATGAGATGAGATGAATAGAATGTATGCTAATATAGACCAATATAGCAAATGGCCATATAAAAAAATCAACTAATGCCTTTTATTCCCTAATAGGGAGTAGGCGAGGCCTTTATACCCTATCTAGCTTTTGGAGACTGAGTGGGCAGTTCAATCTCCACCGATAGCAGGTCCATGTCTATCACTAATTATAGCAGCCACCGATGAAGAGGCTGGCAAACAAGTGCTGCCATCTCTTGGTACCTAATCCTAACAAGATATGTCATTATCTGAAATAATGTGGGTACTACGGTCGATTTTCTTTAGTTTACGGTACGAAAAATCCGAGTTTCCGGGAGGAAAAACCAGCTTGCCTGTCCCAGAGATCGACTAACTCTGGAACTGATCGAAGATAGGCTTAGAAAAAGTACCTCCAGTCAGCGACTAGACTAGAACCTAGGTCTAACTTCAAGCTGCCAAGCACAGAGGACGCAAGCCCACTGAGCTAAATAGGCCTAGTCAAATGGCCATAAAAAAAACATACCTTGGATGAAATTGCAGGCAGGACCATTGTTAGGGGAATGTCGCCCCTAGTCAAGCGTTATTTTGTCTTTGTTTAAATTCAAATAAAAAAAATTAGTTGAGCCTGTGAAGCTCAGTGGAAGTGGAAGATTATTATAGCATACACAGCTATAATAATTACGGATATGTGTACTATTCAGCCAAAATAGTAAATTTTCATTTATTACTGGAACCGGTGGAGTCCATTTTTCAACAAATCTCCAGATTTTTCCACTTTTTAAAAACCAATGATCATATTTCGTGTTTTCCATTATTCTATCTAATTCCTTACTTAGTATTACTTCTTGCCCCCCCCCCCCTTTTTTTTTCTTCTGCTGCTAGATAGACCTCATTTTTAAGATCTATCTGGCGTAGAAATCCCTGAGCAATCGTACACAAATCAATTAAGAAATTTATTTTAATTCCGACTGCGCCACTTAATTGATCTAATTTATGTTAACAGTCAGGGCGAGAAGAAGACAAAATGAAATCTTACACTTCTACACAAATTTTCAAAAATGCAAGTCATGGTTCGCTGTTATAATTTACTCCCGCAGGTTCGTTAATTATTTTCGGGATAGTGCATTGGCTTAGGAATTAGAATCAGGCAATTGTAAAAACAAAACATATTTATTTTGACTTCAAAGACATGATACAAAGCATAGAAAGAATGATTAAATACTAACTATATCACACATTTATTCACTATCTGAACATCATAGATAGTGAATCTCATAGATTATAACACTTAGCAAAATTACTCAATCTTACTTATCACAGAATATCCTCTATGGGACAAATATAAGCATACACAATTGTTATAAGAACGTTATCACAGTTAATTCTCTTCCATTACATTTACTTCTTAAGGCTAATTCAGATATTGTATCAAGCATCCCGAGAATCAGATAACATTAACAAAACAGTTCTTCAAAAAAAAACAAGACATTCAGTTCATATATGGCCGCCAGTTAACAATTAGTCTCTTTGTTTCTACTTACGATTTCTAGGCACAATCGTATCACGTACTGCAAAACAAAACGAGGGTTACTTGTTTACAATTTCCCGAGAGGAAAGTTCGATTCCTTAATGATACACGTGAACACTTCTATCAGGTCAAATCCTCGATAGGCTTCCTTCGAATTATGCACTGGAGTTCTGCCGTGGCTATCCGCAGCCTAGAGCGAGCAGGCGGCAAAAGTACATCAGGCATCGGCGGTGGGAAAAACAACCATCCTTCAACTCCGGAAGGAGCCCTCGTAGGTGCTGCGCTAAAGTCCAGGAAAGGTCAGCCACAGGTCGAAAAAAGCCCTGAACCACGTGCTCTATTGCCCTTTTATTCAAATCACAGTTCTTTGTTCTCAATTCGGAACATTCCAGGATTTGCCACGAGCAATGAATGAACCTACGTCATCGCAGGCCGTTTGACCTTACGATCTTTTTGGCGCTAATGTCTTTTTAAATTTGTCTTTTTAACTACTTATGTCTTTTTAAGCTCTTAGTAACATTTCTTCAGTGCAGGTGCACTTTTATTAGCATATACATCTTTACAATTCTTTTATTATTGCAACTATTTAGTACATTCTTATATTTTATTATTCTAGACAAAAATCGAAATTTCGTTAAACAAAACTCATTTCTAGCGATATTTTACAGCACGATTCACCGTGCCTTTGGGGAATGTGTCCGTTGACTTCTTCCCAAGTAATGTATAGTGTTAGGATTAAGTATCCTAAGATGGAGGCACTTGTTAGCCGTCGCTTCACTTTTACAATAGTGATAGTCTTTTGCCAGTTCTCTACGACTAGCTACCGGCAGGAATTGAATTGCTCCCTCATTGTCCAATAGTTAAGGCTAAAATGGCTTCGCCTACTCCCTATTAGAGGTGGCATTAGATTATTTTTATGTAAATTAAAATTTCTTCATACAGCACAGTACTATCATCTCCAATGATAATTCTGGTTTGATATATAACTTTATACCACTTTTTTTTTGCCTGGCGCTATCCTGAGGGCCATTTTGAAACTTTCATTATCCAGACTATCTTTAGACCTTGCTGCTGCTTTATATGGCATCTTCTTTGCTTCTCTTTATTCCATTCCGCTATTCTCGTCATCTACTATGTTACATTGGTCAGTCATTTTCATTTCCCCCGTACACTTGAGTACTTCGTCATTCCATCTCCTTTCCTTGTTCACCTTAATATATCCTGTTGTTGATGCAACACCTCTTTTCCAATATTACAGATGTTTCCCATTTCCATCTTCCAATGGTTCCTTTACAGCAATCATTTCTTGTACCTGTTTTTGAAGAACTCTTCTACAGTCATTTTCTCCTAGTTTCCATCTGATGATTCCTTTCACTTGCTTCTTTTTTACTACTCAATTCCACTTGACAGAGGAGAAGCCTGCCACTGCCTTTTCTGGTATTACCTTACAATCATTTACCTCCTTCGTAAGTTCTCTTCGGAAGAGTATGTAGTCCGCCGGGATGTACCCCCCCCCCCCACCACCACCACTACTCTGTGTACCTGTGGTTTGGCAGTTTGTTATAGAAGGTTCAGTATAGAAAGATTCCTCGGCATTGCAAAATCAGCAATCCTATCGCCTTTTATTTTATTTATTTTTTTTTTGTTCCTTTCGCCGACTATTTATATCTTCCTTTATTGTCTTTCTAGTCCAGGGGCGGTTCGTGCATAGGCATTGCGGAACTGAAGCACTCCCAATTTTTCTCGATATATAAATCAACAAAAAAAAAAAAAATCAGCTAACGCCTATTTGTTCCCATATAGGGAGTAGGGGGGGGGGGCCGTTTACTCTAACTTTGGAGACTGAGTGGGCAGTTCAATCTCCACTGGTAGCCAATCAGAGAGACAGCTGGCCCAAGGCTATCACTGATTCACCGGTACACAGTGAAGAAGGCGGCAAGCTAGTGGTCCCTGACTCTAACACAATATTTTTAATGTCTGAAAATAGTGTGGGTTCGACGGTCGATTTTCTTGAGTTTACGGAATGAAAAACCTGAGTTTCCGGGAGTAAAACCCGCTAGCCCGTGCCAGAGATCGACTAACTCGGAAACCAGTCGAAAAAAGGCTTAGAAAACTTTCCTCTAGTCGGTGACTGGATTCGAAACACCAAGTCTTCCTTCGTGCAGTTAAGCGCTGTGCTGTGCAAACGCCACATCCACTGAGCTACACAGGCTTTCGATATTTTATCGATAATAAACAATATTTTTTCATGTTCAGTTTATTTTTTAATTTTTACCATAATTTTGATATTTTATCCAGATACGTATACACTGTACTTAAGTGTATACGTACAGAGTGTATGTATATTTCGAAAGTTGCAGCACCTCACGATTTCAAGTCACGAGTCACGACTGCTTTCTACCTTCATCAATTTCACCAACATGACCACTAAGGTCATCACCACACACAAAGATCCATTCCCTACAACCAGTTTGAGGTGTGTATATAGGGCCTCCTTATCCTTTAGGCTAAATGGGCTATAGCCATGTGCGCCATTTATCCAAGGGTGCTTAAGAACCGAGTAGCTTTTTTCTATTGTGTGTATTTTTATAAATACAAACAATCTTTATTATATTATAAATACTGTTGAATTAAATAAAAATGTGCAATGTCCATATATTATAAAATAAAAATTTTTTGCAATGAAAGTTATTTAATTATTACTCAATCCAATGTGATTAAGGTGCCAATTTTTTTTAGCCCAGGGCACTCCAACTTGTTAAGATGGCCTGAGTGTATATACTCAATAAAGTCAGAATTTCAACCCCTAGGTCTATATATGAATAACTGCAGTTATTCATATATAGACCATACAGTTATTCATACATATATTCATACAGAGTGAATATTGATAGCAGATAGAATAACTGCAGTTATTCTATCTGCTATCATATTCACTTCCAACCAATTTTCTTTAAGTTCCTGATTGAGTAGAATTCCCACTTGATTCTGCTCTTGTTCATGGCATAATTAAATAACATATCCTTCTCCAAGCTCTCATGTTGTTTGTACTTTCCATTGTTTCTTGCAAGAAAAAAAATGAAAGGATATTCTGGCGATACCGTGTATGCACACCACATTTAGGATTCCTATTCTGATGTATGAAGCCTTTTCTTTTGGTTTCTCTTCCCTCCTCTGAGCTATCTTCTTTAGCCGCACCAATCTTGGTATACGGAAGGCTTTGCCCATTTTTATGGACAAAAACATTTTTATAGACGGGCAAAACCTGCACTTGTCACTTCTAAGGTAAGGTCCAGTCCTATTAATTTCCTTGAGGTTTTTCCTCATTTAGATGACCTGGCAAGCTTCACGGCCGCATGCCCTTGTTTACGCCAACCTTACAGGACTTCAGCCTATTAGGAAAATAGAAAAGATTCTCCCTCAACCCTAGAATATTCTAATAGCATTCGGGGAAGGAGCAAGAAGAAAAGAAGGCAAGGGACCAGTTTACAGATAATATATAAGATATATACAGGGTGTTCGGGATAAATTTGACAGTTTCGTAAGGAAAAAGAAAATCTTCTTTGTATCTATTAAATTTAATGAATTGACAAAAAAACATTACAGGCAGAGTTAATTACAATACTATCAACAAGATTTACTCAAAATAACCACCATTAGCATCGATCACAGCTTCAATTCTGCTTCGGAACCTCGAACAAGCTGATGCTACAGTCTCCCTGGGAAGGGCCGCAAAAACTGTTTTAATTTTATCCATTAACTGGGCTTTTGTATTACTGGAAGTGCGATTGGTGTCTTTTTCAACTGCGCCCCATACAAAATAATCCATGGGGTTAAGGTCTGGGGAGTTTGGAGGCCAAACATTTGGACCGGTGAAGTCGTAGAAATTTTCAGACAACCATTTTTGACTTTTCCCAGAGGTGTGGCAAGGGGCCGAATCCTGCTGCCATACATACGGCCTACCATTGGCTACCCTTGTTATCCAGGGCTTGACTACAGTTAGCAACTCCACGAACAAAGCCCGAATTCCAATGCCAGGGTTCTTCAACACCTGTTCCTGCAGATTTGCGAGGAATTCTGCTGTACGAACGCAATCAGATCGTCTGCTAGGGATCTTTCTTCTTGCTACATCCTCGTAGTCACCATTGCAAGTCTCTAGTTCATGCCTGATTGTTTTTACTGTATTCAGGGAGCATTGGGCAGCAGTCGTAATATCCTTATTTTGATGGCAGGCACGAATCATCATGATACAAGTTATTCTCTTCCATGATTCAGGTGGGTTCCAGCTATCCATCCTTTCTGACATCTTGTATATGAATGAAGAAGGGTCCAAACTTTTAAATGAAGAGAAGTGTGTGTTAATACATGTAACTTACGGAAAAATATAATTAATTATAAATATGTCAAATTTATCCCGAACACCCTGTATATATATTATGAAGTAAGGCATGGTCCAACATCAAGTACTTCGGGGTCGCCACTCCCACATTCACTAAAGTGAGTCCTTGAGCTTTTAATACATAATTTTCTAATTCATTTATAGTGGTCGTTTTTTTTTTTTTTTCCCTGAGTTTAAATATGCTCATTCTTTTATTATTAGGCTGCTGCTTTTGCACATTTCAATCACCATCTGTACCATAAGGTTTTGACAACAGAAGAAGGAAGAATAAATCTCACTTCATATATAGAGTTGGTGAGATGGTTAGGTGGTTGGTTGATGGAGAGATATCAAAGAGTAGTTTATTCAGGAGTAGAGTCCAAAAGAAGGCCTGTGACTAGTGGTGTGCCGCAGGGTTCTGTTCTTGGACCACTGCTGTTTAATCTGTTCATTAACAATATAGGGAAGAATCTAAGTGGAACAATTCATTTGTTCGCTGATGATGCAAAGTTGGGTAGGGCAATAGTGAATGCAGATGATGTCAAAGTCTTACAGGATGACTTAGATAGATTGGAGTTCTGGGCTAAGGAGAATGGATGTCAATTTAATGTGACAAAATGTAAGGTTATGCATTTTGGGGTGAAAAGATTAGCAGCAGTATACCACATTGGTGGAACTGTACTCCAGGAGATTGATGAGGCCAGGAACTTGGGAGTGTTGGTGGATAGGGAGATGAAGTTTAAGGGGCACATTGCAAAAGTAGCTAAATCAGCTCATCAACTCACTTGGTTGATGAAAAATACCTTGACGAGCAGAGACAAGCTAGTTATTGTACCTCTGTACCGAGCCTTGATAAGACCTCATCTCGACTACTGTGCCCAGATTTGGTCACCTCGGTTCCTTCTTGATGGGGAGGAGGTGGAGAGGATCCAGAGGCGAGTGACTAAGATGATAACAGGTCTATGGAATGAACCATATGAGAACAGTTCTATGGAATGAACCATATGAAAACAGGTCGAAGATTTGTGGGTTGCAGAAACTAGTTGATAGGCGGAGGAGGGGAGATATGATTGAGACATTTGAATTGCTAAAGGGATTCTATAGGATTAATTCAGAGGATATTTTTGAGATCAGGACTCGTGGTGGGAGAACTAGGGGACACCTATGGAAGCTGGGCAAGAGTGTGGTTAGCAGGGGTGTTAGAGCTGGGTTCTTTACTTTTAGAGTGGTAAATGAGTGGAATAAGCTGCCAGTCTGTTGTGGGTGCTATGACGGTGAGTGAGTTCAAGACGAGGTATGATAGATACTGTGAGAATGTAATCGCATAGTTGTGTGAACATGATGTTTAGGGCCTCCCTCGATGAGTTTAAGGACTCCTGGAGTCGCCCAAAATAATAATAATAATAATAATCCCATTTCTTTTTTTTAAATTGGTAACCAAAAGTATAATATTGCCATTTTTACACACATTCTATAATTTATATGCTTTAATAATTAAACAACTGGCTTTCAGCCAACGAGGGTGACAAAGTAGAGAGCTCGATACATAATAAATAATCTTGCTATTATACTTGAAATTTTATTCATGAGGAGCTTCATGAATAAAATTTCAAGATTTCCTGTTTATGCATAAATTCTCTATATGATTAATGGAAATGACTAAAAATAAATAAAATACATAAATAAATACCACCGTCACTCTAGGCCCGTGATGGTGAACTGTGTTACCTAGGTGTGTCAAACTTTTTTTTTTTTAAATATTGACGTTGTTGATGTGCCACTTGCATTATAAATGTAACTACATAATCATGTATGGTGACTTATACATATCATATTAGGCTATTTATTTAATAGGACATTGATATAAAATCTATGAATTCATATTATACAATTAATTTAATAAACTGAAATTACAAACTTACATTACATTTAATCACTTTTCTGTTGCTAAGTACTGGTAGAAAGTTCTTTCAATGAACAAACCTCCCTTCGCCTTAACTGAGAGCGATCTTACACGATTTATCGCAGTTTTTTCATCAGAATAAAAATATTTTTCAACATCCAAGGTGTGTCACCTGAAACCCTCAAGTGTGTCAGTGCTGACATGCATGTCATAGATTCGCCATCACTGCTCTAGGCAGTGCAGACTTTACGGGCGTGTGTTGTGCAGTTCATTAGACCCTGCACTTGGTAGTGTACATAATATGAAAAAATCACAAATTTTTTGTATCAGATGAGGTAATTTGTTTACAAAGCAAACGAGCAGGCATTTTTAAATTAGCAAATTTGTGTGATGGCAGTTACGGTCATTGGGATCGGAGTGACTCAATGAAAAAAAAATTCGTAGTAGATGTTTGAGACAGTTGTAGGTGTCCTCTCGCAATGAGTCTTCGGACTCCTCGGAGGTGTCAGGAATAATAATAATAATTAGCCAGCAAAGGTTGGTCGATTGGTAGAGCCTCTGCTACTAATGGCTCATGCAAAAAGTTAAGTTTGAGAGCGGTTAGTAGTTGGAAGAGCGACAATCGTTCGATGCTGTTGGCACACTCTCTCTTGATGAGTCTTTGGACTCCTTGGAGGTGTTACATAATAATGATAATTATTCTTCTTCTCAGGCTAGCGTTTGTCTAAACCAGTGCTTCTTAAACTTTTTACACTCGTGACCCTATTTCGCTCGAGAAATTTTTACACACCCCTGGGTATATAAAATAGGTATACAAATCAAATATTTACTGATAATAAATCAGAAAAAAATTTATTTTAAAACAATTTTTTGGTATACATATACTTTTACCATTTACATAAAGAATTACAAATGATAGCCTCGAATCTGAATTAATTTTCGGTCGTTGCGCATTCAGAAACCTTTTACTGTTGCCAAATTTTTCGTAACCCCCACATTCGGTTAAATGATTGCATTTGTGGTCGCGACCTACAGTTTAAGAAGCTCTGGTCTACATCATGGGTGGCGAACCTTTTTTGAGGATGCTTACCAAAATTGCTAAATCTCTTAAAAAAACTACCTTTGCATAGGGTCGTACTTATGCACAGGCGCTAGCTGAGACCCTGAAAGATTAGGGCCAATTTAAAGTCCCCAAATAATGAGGAGGCCCTGGAGCACCTAGCACCTCGGGGCCCGCCTGCCTCGGGAAAAGTGTAAGTACGACTCCACCTTTGCATTCCCCTCGGGATTTTGTACAGTATATCATTATTTTTCTCATACACATTTTACTTGACAAAAGCATAACAAAATAAAAAAAAAAATTCATTGCCTGCCTGGCAGCGAGAACAAGCATTTGCAGTTCACAATTCAGGGTGGATTATCGGAATGTTTAGAGGTTCGAAATTTTTTTGGAACACTCTGAATCAGTAGCACACTCAGGATTTAATCTTGGGTGGGGGCAAGTTGAGAATACAAACTATGCATTGCATACGACCTATGACTGAGCATCTGCAATGATCGCTAATTCATAAGTAGTATAGAAATAGAAGACATGGCACAACATAAATTTTTTAAAAAAAAATTTAATTAGAAAAAGAATTTTGGAAAATTTTCTAGTGTTTTTTTTTCCTTTTTCTTTGGGGTGAGCCAGATCCCCTTGGTTCCCCCCCCCCCCTGAGTGCAGCACTGCTCTGAATTGCACATGCCCAAAAAATTTGTAAGCATGCCACTAGTTCGCCACCAGTGGTCTAGACAACCATTTCTTTATATGCATATCCGAAAATCTGTTAATGCCTTCAATTCGTTTACAGGAAGTAGGCAAAGCCATTTATCCCAATCTAACTTTTGGAGACTGAGAGAGAAGTTTAATCTCCACTAGTAGCCAGGGCCATATTAGAATTTTCCCAAGGTGCTCTGGGCCTCCCTCCCTCCCTCCTCATTGTTTTGGGTCCTTAAATTGGCCTTAATTTTTCGGAGTCCCCCAGATAAAAATGAAAATTTTAGCATTGTATTAGCATTGTAGTTACTGCCATATACCCTCTCTGTAAGTTTATGAAATGTGGGTGCATTCTTCTCCTACTCAGCAGTTCATTTCATTTTTCAGTAGGTTCTGTGATAGAAAAGTAAAAAGTACTTTTCACTCATTTGATGACCTCAGAGTGTTCAACTTTTAGGGGACTACTACTATTCTTCACTTAGCTTCTTTTTTACCATGAAGAATTTCATCTCCATTTACTTTATATGATCCTATTGATAACTGTGTTCCTGTCATATTATTATTATTATTAGTGCTTTTATGGTGGTGATATGGGGAATGGTATGATGTAATGGCACATTTATTAACAGTGATGTGTGGGCATACTGATTCGGTGCAATTAGAAATCTGTAATATTCAGTAATTTTTTGCACATTTACCTAGTATGTAAATAAGCTCAGTTGTTTAATGAAATTTACATTTTTCGTTATTGCTAAGATACCTGCTATATACTTAATTGCTGTGGTTATCTCAAAAAATATTATCAAATTATGAAGTAAAAATATAAGTAAATAATTTTTAAGTTTTTTTTTCCCCATATCCTTTTAATTTTCAATTTTTTCTGCTAGAAAAGAATGATTACCAGTATCTATTGTTTTTTTTAAAAAAACAAAAAAAAAAAAAACACTGCTATTACTATTACACCACATCTCTGAGGAGTCTAAGGGCTCATTGAGATAGGCATTATACTCTACTGCACAAAACTCACTGTCTCCACTACTTACTTAATCCGCCAACTACACATAATGCATCTACTGCCCAACACCAATAGTATTTTTTGTCTGTAAGAATGCATGTGCTCTTTTGGCCAATCTGCCTGTAAGTGGGATGAAAAAACCTCTTCAGGCCCAAGTGGAGATACCAGCCAGAAGCATTATGACCTGCTAATGCTTCTGGCTGGAATCTCCACTTGGGCCCAGCTCCCACTGAAGAGACCTCAATAAAGGTCGAAACTAGTCTGGGTAGTGGCCCTTCCCTTAATGCATAACATTAGACATATCTGCAAGATGTGTTTTGCATTATAGGAGATACTGAGATAGGAGTGTTGATAGCTTGCTCCACCTTTACAAGGAGTCGTCCTGGTGTTGTACCACCTTACCCCAGTCCTGAAGATACTTTCAGGCACAAACTTTGTTTGCTCACACTTGGATAAAGGATTAAACTAAATTTATTATATTCTAACCAAGTGAAAAATAAACTTTCAACATCAAAAAAAAAAAAAAAAAAAAATACTGTTCTTCTAGTTGCATTGCTTCATTTTATTGCTAATTGTATTGGAAACAGCAAAAAATTCAGAGGAGTCAAAGTCAGAGGAGCACAAATCATATTTACATCCACAGTCAATAGACAAGAAATTAATAGTCATCTGGTTGTATACAGATTTGAGAAGATTACATCTGGAGCTGGTTGCCTGTATTTTGAGGAAATGAAGAAACCAAAAGATCCAGAGGAGTCAGGATTGTGAAATGATGCTTACCTAGAGAGAAATTCCATAAATATGAAAGGCACACTTCAAATTTAGTGATGTAATCAAAGAGTAGTGTGCATATGTGTGTGTGAGTTGCAGAAGTTGGTTGATACGTAAAAAAAAAAAGGGGGGGGGATATGATAGAAACATTTAAGTTACTTAAAGTATTTTATAGGATTGATGTAGGGGAAATATTTCAGCACTTGGCTTGGGTGGGGGAGAACAAAAGAGGTCATCCCTTGGATAAAAGTGTGGCTAGCAAGGGTTTTTCACTGGTAGAGTGGTGAATGAATATAATGAGTGGCCTGAGTCAGTTTTGAGTGCTTTGCCTGTTAATGGTTTCAAGGAGAGGTACTAGTTTGGGTCTCCCAAGATGACTCATGGAGGTGCATGTGCAATAATAATAACAGAACTACACACCAGCTAATTCATGGGGCTTCACATGTTACTAAAACTGTCACGAGTGATTGCAACATCATATAAACTGGCACTGGTCATAATTGAAGAGTGTTGTATGAGCAGATCATCATAAAATGAAGTGTTGTAAGACATGATATTATTGTGCTCACCTATAATCTACAGACTGCAGAGGTGCAATCTACAAGTTCAATGAGACCAGAAATAACTATAATACCTTATCATTGTTATGGTAAGGCATTATTTTATCAGTATTACTATTATTGTTTTATAAAAAAAAAGACAAGCTTTAAAAACCCAAGCAGAACATTCTTCTGCAAACATCCCTTCTTAATGTAGGATTCAATCCTACAACCTTTATGGTAAATAAACAGTGATTTTAATCAACAAAGTTATTACCAAAGCAGTTAGTTGGTGGTGTGACAGTGAGGTACCTGCTGTATTATCCAACAATCATCAAACGGTGACTCAAACTTGTTCAGTATTTACTACACTCATCATACCTTCAGATAATGCATTCTACTCACTCATTACTCTAATCAGGAACCTGCTTCTCACCTATGTTCATAACTTCCTCAAACATTTAAGGATAGCATTTGTTATGCACTTCTTATCCATCACTCTATGAAAAATTACTTCTATATTCTGCACAAGCCCTTCATTGATTTTTGTCTCAGTTATATCAATCTCTCTATACCTATCCATCAGATCTGCAAATGGCATTTTCACATTTCAGGAACTTGACACAACCTTAGTTTGTCTTCTCTACATCCCTTTATTATTATTATTACATAACATCTCCAGGGATTCCAAAGACTCATCAAGGGAGGGACCTACTTTACAACTCTCTGTCTCCACCACTCCACTAACCGCAAGTACCTTTATCATCTATACCAACAGCATCTATCGCTGACCACCACCACTAGTATTTTCACAGGATTTGAACCCGCTGCCTTTTTGGCTGGAAAGCAGATACACTAACCACTCAGCCAACCAGGCCAGGCCTTTTCACAATCTCTTCATTCGTTCAAAAATAATGTAACCAAACCTGCATAACAGTAGAACATATGCAGTTTGATCAAGGTCATGTATTGTGGAAAACTCACCAAACATGACCGTAGGGTGCTGCAAAGGATATGTAAAAACAACCATTTTCCAGTCGACACTTTGAATGTGGAGTTTCATACATTGACTTTAACTCGAATCTGCACAAAAGCATTCAGAACTGAGTCTCACAACATAGATTTCCATAGTAGGACCACAATATGCAAGCTCCACATCACCAGAATCAACATATGGATGGACGGGTGTTGTGCATGCCCAGTGAATGTTTATTACCAGAGTGCATAACCCCAATTATGAAATTTGAGGTGGTGATATGGTCCTGTTTTGGCCTCAGACCTCTGTTTTTTGTGCTACAAACGCTGAACTCCAAGAGATATCTGATCATTCTGGATGATGCAATGTTTTCTACTTTGTGGAATTTCTACAGAACTGGCCATTGTCTCTTTCAGCAAGACAATGCACTATGTCATCAGGCTACTGCTATAACTGCATGGTTTGTAGACACAAACATCACCACACTTGACTAGTGTTCACAGAGCCCCAATCTCAAACCCTATTGAACATCTGTGAGAAGATGAACTGGAGCGTCAGCTGAGGTCTCACAACAGTCCAGGACCCCATTGCATGCGTGCAGGAAAAATGGTCCAAAATTCCCACTGATCACTATCGTACACTTGTGGAAACTATGCCCCATAGGATTACTGCAGTCACTGCAACGAAGGTCCTACACCTTATTAAGGTGGGCAATGTCGACATACTTTTCAATGTTCATATGCCAAAAGTTATTGCATTGTCATTATGATTCTAGCAACATACTGGAAGTTTAATGGCCTATTAAGAGCATTAAGAAAGGATTAAAAACTATTTTAATTCTTCCAATATTTCATCTGTCATTGAAACATCTTCAAAGAGCACAAATGAACACATATATCACACACCAAAGGCAACACTAATAAATGAAACACATGGATCTAACCCTAAAGTTCTATATGGGTGGGGCACTTTGTATAGGCATTTGTAGGTGGCCCAGGTTGTAAATTGGGATCTCTCAGAAGTAATGTTCCCAAATTTTGAGAAGTTCCTTCCATCCATGTTTATATAAGAAACTTCCCCAATTTTTTTTATTTTGTCACTTATCTTCAGCCCCAACTACTAACCTCCTCTTTAACACCCTCTCTCCTTCTCCACACATACATTTACTACTACTTTCAGTAAGTGAAAGTCTTGTAGACAATATGTTTGTTAGCATATACCCATTGGAAGTAAGAAAATAGTTACTACTCTGGCTAGAGGTCAGTCATTACTTTCTTCCTTTTTTTCTGCATGAAGGGTAGAACATCTGTTAAATTATTGTAGGTTAATTTTACAATCTTTACTCAGTATTGTAACTGGATAGTCATATTGGAGTACTACAAAAATATTACCAAATTACATACCTTGACATTTTCAAGTACGAGTTATTGTCAAGTTATTATAATTTTCAAGTTGCAGTGACTTTAAGTCTTCCGAAAGCAGTTATTATGGTGTCAGTATAAAACTGAGAAATCTTGTTTTCAAGGATTGAATTTTCACTTAGTTAAGTGCCATCTGTTCAATTTAATTTTTATTATTATTTTTTACTTAAGATATAATTATTATTATTAGTAGCAGTGATAGCAGTAGTAATGTATAACTTTACTGTTGGAAGATGGTTACCTCACCATGTGGCAACAGAAATAATTTAAAAAAATTTTGAATATAATTATTATTACAACATGACACCTCCAAAAGATTCATCGCAGGGGGACACACTGCTCTACTCTGCTATGCTTAATTTTCCAACTTCACACAATGACACTAGAACCATCAACTCCACCAACAGTATTTTTTGTCTGCAAATTGGTGTGTTCTCATGGCCAATTTGCCTGTACATGGGATGAAACACACAAGTTCATTAACATCATCAAATTCTTGACATGCACCCTCAGGACAGCACACGTTATTATGAGAGTACTACATGAAAAAAAGATTCATCATTACTAATTTCTTATCAACAATTTTCTTCCAAATTAATCTATTATGTGTCAATCTATTATCGGATCTTACATTTCTCTCTTCTAAAGCACTTTTTTACTGAACTGTTTTACTTGTGCTACAGGTTCTCCATTTGGAATGTAGTTGATGATTTCAATGTTTCTGCCTATTTCCATTGTCTTTGTCTTTCTATTGTTGATTTTCATACCAAATGTATTACAGTAGTTATTCAATTTAGTCAGGGAATCTTGCTGATACTTGACCTGGATTTATTTAGGAGTGTATAACATTATCTTGCATAAAGAGTTGAGATTAACATCTCCAATTTTGATATCAGGTTTAACACCACTTCTTAATGTGATTCATATAGATGATGAATAACAAGTGAAGACAATGTACACCCTTGTCTCACACCTGATTTAACATCAAACCATCTTCCTGTACTCCTTCAATTCTAATTGTTGATTTAACAACTCAAATATAGACTATGTACTGCTTGATATATGTCTCATTTACACCATATAACTGGAGTGCTTTGAAGAGATTTCCTCTTGGTACCTTGTCATATGCTTTTTCCAAATCTACAAAATTTAAATACAGATCCTTGTTATATTCCCAAGATATTTTTTGTAGCTATTTGTCTTAAAGCGAAAATTTGATCCTGACAACCTCTGTTTGGCCTGAACCAAGTTTGTTCTTCTTCAAGCTACTTCTCCACAATTTTTCTTGGCCATTTCTCAAGTATACTTGCATAAATGTTACCAGGAACAATCAAGCAGGGAAATTCCTCTATAATTCTCACAGTCAGTTTTATTTCCCTTTTTTTGTGTCTATGAGCCCACTACTTTAATAATCTGGAATTTGACCACTAACCAGGTCTTTTGAATTATGCAGTGTGGCAACTATAGTGTTGGATTTGTTGGGGGACTGTTATTTCTGCTTGTGGTTCAGCTGCCTTTCCACATTTCAGGTTTTTGATGGCTTTTTCTACTTCATGTGTTGATTATGTATTCCATTGCACTCCTGTTGACTGCCCCAAACTAACATGCTGTCATTGCTTGTCTCCTTCAGCAGTCTTTGAAAGTAATTACTCCAGACATCTATAATATCTTTATCTTCAGTTAGCATGTCATCTTGATCATCTCTGATTCTTTTTACAGTACTCTTTCCTCCATTTCAAAGCTTTTTTTAATAGTCTCCAGAATATTATTATTATTATTACGTGACACCTCCAGGGAGTCCAAAGACTCATCGAGGGAGGGCACCTATTCTATAACTCTGTTTCCACCATCCAATCCACCAACTATACAATGAACTGCAACTACCATTATCATCTACACCAACGTCATCTACCACCACTAGTATTTTCACAGACAATCACAAACATCCATGCCCATGGCAGGATTCGAACCCATAGTCTTTTGGCTGGAGAGCGGATACGATACCCACTCGGCCAACCAGGCCAGCAAAAATATTCATAACGCTTTTGAAGATTTATTATTATTATTATGTGACACCTCCAAGGAGTCCAAAGACTCATTTAGGGAGGCCACCCACTCTACAACTTTCCGTCACCACCACCACTCAATCCACCAACTACAGCGAACCACATCATCTACGCCAATGCCATCTGCTGTCCACCACCACCAACACTAGTCTTTTCACAAACATCCATGCCCACAGTGGGATTCAAACCCACAGCCTTTTGGCTGGAGAGTGGATACACTAACCACTCGGCCAACCAGGCTGGCAATATTTTGCTATGTTCCTGATATTTATTTTCAAAGTTCATACCCAAGTCTTCCCATGACTTTTGTTTAGCTAGTTTTACATAGTGATTTGCTTTTTTACATTTTTCTCTATATTTTCTATGATCACATATTGACTTAACTTGCCAGGAACCTTTGATATGCTTTCTTCTTTTTTCTTGACTGCCTCTTTAACTTCATGAACGATGGAGTTCTGATTTTTCCGTCCTTGCAGACAATCTCAGCACATGCCTCTTTTGGCTGAATCAACCAATCAACGTTTTCTTCAGATTTTGCCACTGCATCTCCAAGGTTTGATTTTTGTTTTCAATCTCTCATTTTTTCTTGAATAATGTTCATGTATTGGAGTCTACAAATTACCTCTGAAAGCTGATTAACTCTGATTTGTTTTAATACTTTGTTATACGCTCTTCTTTTCAGTAGGAAATTCAATTTTAGCCTGCTCAACACTAAACGGTGATCACTTCCAATTTCAAATCCTCTGTATACAGTCTCCCAACTCTGACTTCCCCAAAGATTACAAATCTCAGCTGTTCAAGCTAAATGTGAACAGATTTCCTCTTTCTTCTATTTCTCTTGAAAAATCTTTTCAGTATTAACACAATAATAACCCATTGACAGCTGAAATGTCTCAACCATATCCTTCCTTTGTCTTCTATCCACTAAACTTTGCAGTCTGTCCTCATAATCAGCATTGTACAGTCCTAATATCATTTTTGTTTTCCATCTGTGCAACTTCTCCAAAGTTATTACTTCATTCCCTTTAAATCTCAGTAATCAGATCTATGCACAAAAATCCAGATGTGGTCTGATCAAAGCTTTATATAATGGGAATATCACACTTTTATCTCTCACAATGTCCTCCTCAACACTGCAGCAATTCTCTGAGATGTCTTCACAATCTTTGCAATATGTCCTCGGAACTTCAAATCGCTATCCACAATCACCCAAGATCTCTTACTTCCTCCACTTCTTCCAGTACAACTCCACCAAGTGAGCACAAAGCATCCCATCTGTGGACCCCAAATTTTAAAACAGTTCATTTAGTTGCACTAAACTGACATCCCCAATCGTTTGTCTACATTTCCAGCATTTTAAAATCCTCTTGAAGAGCCAAAACATCAGCCATGTTTTGTTAATAATTGCCAATTATTAACAATTAATAATTAGAAATGTTTTGTTAATTAATACCTCTCCCAAGCTTCACATTATTTGTTCAGCAAACAACTGAACATTTCTCTGTAAGTCCTGTAGCAATATAATTGACATAAAGACTGAACATCCTCATAAAGAATACATCCTCTTCCTTCACTTCTATCACTTCATTACCTTTCTGGAAATAAAGACTGCTGTACCAGGATGAAACAATCTAATAAAGTGATCATTAAATAGCTCAACTATGTCATCTGCTTTGGCCACCCAATTCCCATCTCCATCCAGCATGGTAATTACATTCAGTATACCCCAGGGTGGGCCAAGAGGGTGGGGGGGGGACCCGCCACTGTCAAACTTAAAATGAATGCAAATTTAAAGCAGCCTATGAAATTTTGATCAACCATCCTAATCAAACAATGATGGTAGCCTAAAAATCCCTAGAATATGGATGGCACACATTCAGCCCACATAATTTGTTTCAAATTCTCCAGTAAACCCTCACTTTAACACTCTAAGCAATAATTTCAGCTCTTGTTTCATCTATTGGCCACCATCAATACTATTCTTGTTTTAATTTATCTGTTAGTAATCTCTAGCCGAATCAAAACAGGACTGTAGCTTTAATGAAGTAAGTAAGTTGTTTTTCCACCAGAGGCTGAGTCAGTAGTTTTAACAGTTTGACCAAATTAGTTTAAAGCATACCCCAGATGATGACCATGATATGAAGGTTGCAACAGGTAATTATTTTAGTTTATATTAAATTGAAGTTATTACTCTAACATGATAATAATTATAATAAGATATTATAATAGCATGTTTTTATCATCCAAGAATTTGGTGAGTGTGTGTAGTAGTCAGCTGGCTGTATTCAGTTCAGTTCATGTTTCTGGCATTTGTGAAATTGATTTTACTGCTTTTGAGGGCTGCAGCTACTGCAGTCCATTGCTCCTAGCTTTCAAGATAAATGGAACTTTTATCTTTACAGTGGTTTCTTTCTGTTTCCATGGGATTACAGTTGTAATGCATGATGGTTCCTTCTGTTTTCATTTTTTCTGTTGACTTTGCAGAATCCATTGTGTTTCTTAGCTTTCCACGAAATCTGAGCTGGTTTGTGGATAAGAAATCTGGGATTCATCAATTATCAATGACTAGGATGGCCAACTAAATCTCCAGTCATTTGGGCCATTTCTTTTGTACAAATTCATAGGCACTTCTGAACATTACAATTGCCTATTTGAAATCTAGGCTTTCAATCTGGGAATCATCTATTTGGAGTCAGTAATGTGGTCATAAATGCTAAAATTTGTAATCTGGTGATACTGTTACTCTGCTAATGCCTTGTGATTTGAGCGACAGGTAAGAGGATCTCAAGTATGATTAATATCATTAAGACATATTATGAAGGCTTATTATATGAGGATAAGGTGGAATATCAAGGAGATGAGAGGCTGTTGTCAGGAGAAAGGAAGTTGTACTGCAGAAGGTGATGTGGCTGTGCAAGCATCAAAGAATGAAAAGGTGGCCGGTCCTGGTGGAATGGTAACAGATATGTTCATGTATGGTGATAGTAAAGTATTACAGGTCCTGATAATGATATTTAGCAAAGTGACTGCAAGAATATCCCTTATTAGTGGAACTTGTTATATACATGTTCATCTTTTTTTGACTGACTGAAACCGAGAAAACAGATAAGTTAATTTAATGGAGCACACAACGTTTCATCAAAAATGACTTCTTCAGGTGTGGTAACAGTTAAAGCAAATTAAAAAAAAAAACACCCATAAAAACACTGTGCCATTATAATAACAGACTTGTAAACTAAAGTTAAGTTTTAATTATAGTCCATTCTGTAGTGCTATTGTTGTGCAAATGCGAGCGTATGACTTCACGCATATGCCAGTATCTAATGGCAGAACTATGCAAGTCAGGTAGACTATAACTGAGATTGCTGTTGATGTGAGAAGGATCTAGGACAATTTCTTTGGATTCCACTATGCACAGTTCCGCTTCACTGTGACAAATATAAACGTTTGATGTTGTGTTCCAATCTACTCCGTGTTGGCAGCCTTCATTGTTTGTGTTCACTGAAAATAAGACGTGACTTGAGAGTGCGCTTGCTCTGATTCTATTCTATGAAATGTCTCTCTGATGTTCCTCTAGCTGTAGGAGGATTGACTTCTCAGTCTGGCCATAGTATGGCCTCCAACAATCACATATTTTATATATGCCGGAGAACTAAAGATGGTTATGGGCATGTTTTGGGTGGCTTAGAACTGACCTTAGTTTTGGAAGAGTTGAAAAACATGTTTTTATATTAAATCTTTTCAAAATTCTTCCTAGTTTCCGGGAGAGAAAGCTGATGTACAGTAAAGAAATATAACCCTTGAGGTTGTTAGGGATCTCTGTGTTGTTTCGAGGGTGCTGGTATAGTTGCCTCTTAATGTTTTTGGAAGAGTATCCATTATTTAAGAAAGTTCTTTCTAGATATTTTAGTTCATTTTTTAGTTCTTCATCAGACAATACTGAGCCAGCACGGTGAGCCAATGTGGAAATGATATCTACATGTTATCATTACTAACTTTTGTGCAGGATAGTGTGAGGATGCATGTAGGTATCTATCCATGTGTGTTGATTTCCTGAAGATTGAGATCCTTAAAGAATCAGACATCTTAGTAAGCTTCATGTCTAGAAATGAAAGGGAACCATTTTCTTCAATCTCAACGGTAAATTTTATGTCTTGGTGGAAGTTGTTTAAATGATTTAGGAAGATGTGAAGATTCTCTACACCATGCTCCCAAATAAGGAATATATTGTCCACATAGCAGAGCCATGTTCTAGGTTTTAATGTTGCTTTAGAGATAGCTTTTCCTTGAAATCCTCGAAGAAAATATTTGCCAGTATTGGAGACAGGGGACTACCCATAGCTAGTCCTTTGTTCTGTTTATAAATTTTCTCTTTGAACTTAAAATACCCTGAACTAATACAGTGTGAGAGGAGAGCAAAAATCTTTTTAGAGATCTTGTTTTATGCTGAGAACATCTTGCGTTGGAACATTTGTAGAAAGTGTCACAACATCAAAGCTCGCCATAATATCGGAATTTGTTGGAAGTTTATTTTTCGCTTGGGTAGACTATAATAAATTTAGTTTAATCCTTTATCCAAGTGTAAGCAAACAAAGTTTGCACCTGAAAATATCTTCAGGACTGAGGTAAGGTAGTGCAACACCAGGCAATTCCAAGCAAAGGTCGACCAAGCTCTCATCACTCATCTCAGTATCTCCCATAATACAAAGCACATCTCCTTGCGAACATGCATTAAGGGAAGGGCCACTACCCAGACTGGTTTCGACCTTTATTGAAGTCTCATCAGTGGGAGGCAGACCCAAATGTAGAGATACTAAGGTAGAAGCAATAGGAGAGGTCATATTTACCTATAGGAGTTGCCAACAGGTGTACCACCTTATTATTGAATTACTCTGGATTTAGAGAAAGATGTTGGAAGTTTATTTTTCACTTGGTTAGACTATAATAAATTTAGTTTAATCCTTTATCTAAGTGTAAGCAAACAAAGTTTTCACCTGAAAATATCTTCAGTTAATAAATCCAGAGTAATTCAATAATAAGGTGGTACACCTGTTGGCAACTCCTTTAGGTAAATATGACCTTTCCTATTGCTTCTGCTTTAGTATCTCCACGTTTGGGTCTGCCTCCCACTGACAAGACCTCAATAAAGGTCGAAACCGGTCTGGGTAGCAGCCCTTCCCTTAATGCATAACAGTATACATGTCTGCAAAGAGATGTGCTTTGCATTATGGGAGATACTGAGACAAGGAGTGATGAGAGCTTGGTCCACCTTTGCTTGGAGTTTCCTGGTGTTGCACTACCTTACCTCAGTCCTGAATATATTTTCAGGTGCAAACTTTGTTTGCTTACAAAGGATTAAACTAAATTTATTATAATATCGGAATTCTTCAGCTTTTTATCTTTGATTTTAGAAGTGAAGTCCATTGAAATTTTAATGTAAGTGTTAAGCTTTAAGTGTTATCACACCTGAAGAAGTCATTTTTGATAAAACAT